>NW_027212859.1:477500-622500 GCF_030788295.1 Drosophila virilis
AGCACATATGTGAAAACCAGCTGGATCTGACCACTATATCATATAGGTGCCATAGGATCGATCGGTCGAAAATTAAGTTTTTGTATGAAAAACATTTAGTTTTTCAAGATATCTTGACCAAACTCGGCACTTATTAGTTTTACTTTACTCCTCATATCTATGCAAAATCCTATTAAGATCGGACCACTATATCATATAGCTGCCATAGGATCGATCGGTCGAAAATTAAGTTTTTGGATGAAAAAACATTTTGTTTTTCAAAATATCTTGACCAAACTGGGCATTTATTAGTTATGTTATGCTTATGTTGAAATAAAGAATAGAAGTGACTGAACTAAGTGGGAAGAAGAATTAAATTTTCATTTCTATAAAAAGACATGGACTTAAGTAGACCAACCTCAAGGTAGAAACATGCTGATGGCTGGTGGATTTTTACCACTAAAATTGAAAAAAAATGGCAATCGAATTAGAAATAAAGCGAGACTAGGAGCTCGATGAGACATTTGCTGCAGTTGCAAAAATATCTAGCTTTAGATTCATTTTATCAATTGCAAACACACTTAAGTTAAAGGTACACCATATGAATCTTAGCACTGCATTTCATAATGGTATTTAAAATAAGAAATCTTTTGAGTATTCCAGAAGGCTTATCTCATGCAAATGATAAAGTCTGCAAACTAAACGAGAAAGAAGGGCTATCTTCGGCACGCCAAAGATCTAATACCCTTGCAGACTCAACCTTTTCATAATGCTTATAGTGCTTTGCCACTATCTAAGAAGTACCGGGAAAATAGTATATGCCGAGTTTGGTCAAGATATCTTGATAATCAAAATGTTTTTTCATACGACTTAATTTTCGACCGATCGTTTCTATGGCAGCTATATGATAGAGTGGTCCGATCTTAATAGGATTTTGCATATATATGAGGAGCATATTAAAACTAATAAATGCCGAGTTTGGTCAAGATATCTTTAATACCAAAATGTTTTTTCCTCCAAAAAGTTAATTTTCGACCGATCATTCCTTTGGCAGCTATATGATATAGTGGTCCGATCTTAATAGGATTTTGCATATATATGAGGAGTAAAGTGAAACTAATAAGTGCCGAGTTTGGTCAAGATATCTTGAAAAACAAACATTTTTTCATACAAAAACTTAATTTTCGACCGATCGTTCCTATGGCAGCTATATGATATAGTGGTCCGTTCTTTATAGGATTTTGCACATATATGAGGAGTACAGTAAACCCAATAAATGCCGAGTTTGGACAAGATATCTTGATAAACAAAATGTTTTTTCATACAAAAACTTAATTTTCGACCGATCGTTCCTATGGCAGCTATATGATATAGTGGTCCGATCCAGCTGGTTTACAACATATGTGCTGCTTGCAACAGAAAGAGGGAGTGCAAAGTTTTATTAAGATAGCTTTAAAACTGAGGGACTAGTTCGCATAGAAACAGACAGACGGACAGACGGACATGGCTATATCGACTCGGCTGTTGATGCTGATTAAGAATATATATATTTTATGGGGTCGGAGATGTCTCCTTCTATGCGTTACAAATTTCACGACAAAATTATAATACCCTCTGCAAGGGTATAAAAATATATTTCAATTTATTATTTTCACTTAACGGCTACTTTTGTTGAGTACATTCAGATTTGCTTCCCGAATGTGAACTAATTTATCTAACTGTTGCGGTCGCTTAGTTTGAGCTGCGTCAGCAATTATGCGTGGGATAGTGCTCTGATGGAAGCATTGACAGTGACGTGATATTTAGGGTAAATTGTTTATGTCTACCATAGGGGGACAGTTTAATCTTGACCAATGTCGATGTTATCACCAGGCTCTTTGTTTACAATATTAGAATTGTTTATATTTGTGCTTATGCTTATGTGCTAAGTTATGTTAAAGGGTGGGTGCGACTATGGATATATCACTCCCCCAACCATTAGAAAAGCGCCTGTCCTCAGGTGTTAAAGTTTGATATAGTGTAACATTTTCTTCTTTTACAATTGGTGTATTTCCTATTATTGTAGGTGTTTTTTCTACTCTGTGTTTTTTATATTTAATAATTAATTTCTTAGGTGTGCTTTTGAACTTATATGTCAAATACAGTAGTAAACTTATTAATATGATTACAAATATGGTTATTGTAATTATCTGGAATACATTGTTAAATTTTGTGTGTTCATTTATAATTTGTTTCGTTTGTACAAACGAAAGTGGCTCCAATTTTATAACATCATTGCTTACGTAAATGCTTTGAGTATAATCTAACATATTGTTTGAAATTGAAATTTCATTAATTTGCAGTGAACAATTAAAGATTTTTATTATATTGTTTCCTTCTATTGTTATTTCGTTATTTATACAATTATGATTTAATATAGTTTTTGGTAAATTCCAAGTTAAAATTATATTTGGTTCTACGTAGTGGATTTGAAAATTTTGCAAAATTTTAGTATAACTACATTCTGATGTTATTTGGTTTAAAATTCCTATCAAACATTCATTATTCATTAATTTTTTTGTTTCTTTGCTATAAACTTTTTTGTCTTGGGTTAAATATTTTTCATGCGCTATTTCTGTCAAAATGTTATTATTATCATCCGGGTATGGAATTATTTCGAATACCGGGCTTTTTATTATTTCTCGAGGAATATGGGATATTATCAGTATTTCGTTTGTATCTGATTTAAACCAAGTGGAAGTTTTTGTATTCAACAATTTCTCAGAATTAACATGCAACAAATAGTCTTGTTTTAGTAATTTTGGGTTAAAAATGCCTAATCTGGTGAGCTGCATTCCCATCTCAATGTCTTTTGTATATTCTGTAAAGTGTTGTAAGTTAAATATAAGGATATCTAATTTCTTTCCTTTTTGTTTCTCTTGATCTAGTACGTTCATGATTTCTATTCCTTTGCTTATAGCTTCTATTATGTGATTTAATTCGTTAACCTGGACGCTGTTTTCTGCTGAGTTGCTTATGTTTTGTTCAATTTATATTTTGTCTTCTTGATCTAATGTTCCAAATAAGTATTTATATACTGTTCCTACTATGTTAACTAAACCTCTTTTGCTCCGTCTGGCTATTTTTAAGCCGTTTCTTTCCCTGTTTAATTTTTCTAGCAAATATTCGATTTTTATTAGGTTATTAAATTCTTTACTTTGTTCAATTAAGTTGTTAAAAGTTTCATCGGTTTTTGTTATATTAACCGTTAAACAGTTTTCGTAATTCGTAATCTATCGGAATGTCTATGGTTCCTGTTTTAAATATGAGATAGCCGTTATGGGCTTTGATAGGATTAATTTCAATGCTTTGTGCATTCATATGGTTTACAGTTATTGATAGTAATATTATAATAATTAAATTAAGCTGGTGCTTGTCTGTTTTGATCGCTGTCTGTTGTGACCTGTAATTGTTATATTTGCTTTGATTAGTCTTCTTTTTCTTTTTGAATTTGGTTTTGTAATGTGTTATTTTCCTGCCTCTGTTTGTTTCCTCAAAATGTTTGTCGTCGATTTGTCTTAGTTCTCCTGTTTTCTTGAACGGGGTTGTCGTCTTTGATTTAACTAATGGTGAATGTTTGTATCTAGTGTCAATTTCATAATTTGTTCGTTTTTTGTTGAGGTTATTTATTAGTTTTTCTTTATTAGCTTGAGTGTCATACTCTGGTGTACCTGCGTATATGAATATGTCCGCTGGTGTTCTGATAGTCGTTTTGTACTTTGTTTTATGATTGTACGTGTAGGTTATAGTTTCAAATTTTGTAAGTTTATTTTCGACGTCTTAGTCGCTGTTAAAAGCTGAGTCTTTGTCTGCTTTTATTCGATGGGTTTACCCATTTGGTTGAACACTTGTAATATAGCCCGTTTGGTTTCTAACCAATCTCTACTATTTATTTCTATTAATGATGCAAATTTTGAATAGATATCAATGCAAGATAACTATTATTTATCTCCTACTATGTAAAAATCCTTTACATATTTTTCTCGGATATTAGCAATTTCCGGATTTATTTCGAAAGTTAATTTTGTATTCCTGTGTTCTGTTTTTGCAATGTTGCAAATCTCACATTCATTTATTAGATTTTGAATTAAATTTTGATAATCTGGGAAAAAGTGGGTTTCTTTGAACCAATTGATAGTTTTTTCAATTCCAGGATGTAATAATTCGTATGCTTTTTTAATATTAGTTCTTTGAATTCTGCGTATGCTTGAAGGTCTATTTATTTTTTACTAGTTTTCATTGCCTTTGTTGAATTATTCGGACTTATTATTCCTAAGTAGGCTTCTTGAAAAATTGAAAAATCTGCTTCGTTTTGGAAGCATAGCATAAGTATTCTTTTATTATTTAGTCATGTCTTTGTATGTAATTTTTATGTTGGTTTTATGAAAGTAATTCGTAACTTTTGTTTTGTTCTCGGTTCCTTTTTCAAATTCTATTTGTCGATTATTATAATTAAGAGGTGTTTTCTGTGATTTGTAAATGGTTACTGTTGTCTTATTGAGCACTATGTATGGTTGCTCTTGTGCTAATTGTATATTCGCTTAAGAAGTTTTCGTTTAATTGAATTCTGGACAGAGCATGCCACATAATTTTCTTTTCCTGGGACGTATTTAATTTGGAAATCAAACTCATTTAGCTTGATTTTCCATCTTAATTTAACCAGACGAGTGGTCTGTGATCACTAAGGATTTGAAATTGTCGACCAAAGAGATAGGACTAAAGTATTTAGTGGCCCTAACGATTGCTAATAATTCTTTTTCAAGCGTTGAATAATTTAACTCATGGTCGTTGAGAGTTCTACATGCATAGCATATAGGCTTTTGCTCTTGCGAAAGGCCTGTTCCTATTGCCACATTACTCGCGTCTGTAGTTAATGAAAATGGTTTTTCGAAGTTATATATGTCGGAACAGAGAAATCACTTTCTTTGCAATTAGGCATACTGGCAGTACAGCAAGTCCCGAGTGTCGTTATAGTCACAAAATAATTATATTTTTAGGAGCGAGCACGTCTGTTCTCTATGACTTCCACTTTTAGAATGAATAATTTTCATCGTCCTCGAGCATACTACTCATGCTCTTGTCATTCTATATTCTTCTCTGACTTTTAGTACTGTTAGTGAACATTCAACACTATAGCAAACTGGACGTTATACAACACACTCGGGCCATGCTCGGCAGAGACTATCTTTTTTGTCTCACACCATGCTTTCAGTAGCAACCCTAATACAAGTAGGACAGTTATGTTAAATAGCAGTACCTTCTGTCAAATTCTCTGATTCTTACTAACACTTAATCGTTAGCATTCAAAATAATACTCACAATAATTTATTGGATACACGACACGGCCTTCCTGACATTTCACACGTCCTCGTGTGTACATTTCGCTTAGATCATGCCATAGTCAAAATTGTTGGGTAAAATTTATTAGTCATTACTTTACTTTAAGAATAGCTTTACAAACAGCAGTATCATCGGTCATTGTAGGTTTTATTTTTTTTTATTTTTTTTTTTTTTTTTTTTTTTTTTTTTTTTTTTTTTTTTTTTTGTTGTTGTTCTGTCATCACACGTCTATAGGCTCTTGCTGCCCAGCAACGATAACATGGAGCGGATCCATACAGGTCTTTCAACCTCTGACCCCCGCCATAATATCACCCGCTTCAGCACGCCATGATCGAGCACTTGTGCACGGCGTGAGTATTATGGTGCGGTCTTAGCCATCGTGTATGAGCCCAACCGCACTCTCTCTTAGTGCCACAGTGTCTTGAGCAATGTCCTCAACATTGTCACACTCATCATCTCTCAAATCTATCAACTCCTCCGATACATTGTTGCTTGGAAAAGCTCGCAAATACTCATGTGCATACTTAAACGTGCGCTTACTCGTCAATGACTTTAATAAATATCTGTCTCCATCAAGTATTTCGATTATCTCAAAAGGTCCCTTAAACTTGGGATCTAACTTCGTTTGATTTCGTTCTTCCCTCTTGAGTAGGACATGATCACCAAGCTTATATTTTACAATTTTTGCTTTATTTTTATCAAACCTAGCCTTATCATATTTAGCGTTATTCACCATGTTATCTTTCGCTTGTGCTCTTATTAAATCTTTATCAATTGTTTTTTCATCTGATATTGTTATCATTCCTAACGGCCTTGCCTCTTTACCGATTAGCAATTCTAACGGACTATATTTCGTTACACGATTTGTCGTGCAATTTATTGCCAGCTGTATGTCTTTTAAAGCGTCTTGCCAGGATCGCTGACTACTCTCAACCGCTGTGAGCATGCTCTTCAAGGTGCTCATGACACGCTCTACTTGGCCGTTTGCTCGACTGGCGCCCGTCGCAATCAGGTGTAAACCTATCTTCTGCGAAGAACAAAATTCCCTAAACCTTGTGCTAGCAAAACATTTACCCTGATCAGCTATGATGCGTGCCGGCACTCCGAATAGTGCAACAGTTTCTTTGACTGCCTTAATGCAGTTTTCCGTATTAAGGTTCAGCGTATGTTGAAGGTGAACAAATTTTGTGAATGCATCAACTTGAACTATGATGTACTCTTTTAAGTCGTTTTTGCCACTTAATTTTCCGGTTATATCAATATGCACAGTGTGCCAGGGTATGTCATCTTTAGGAATCGGGTGCATTTCTATTTGTAGCTTACCAGATGGTGGTTTTGACACTCTACAGGTAATGCAATTTTCTACAAACTTTTTCACATACTTAGACATCTTCTCGAACCAGTAGTTGGCATACATTTTGTCTAGAGTTTTCTTCCACCCTAAATGCATTATGGCTTCGTGAACATTGTTAATGACTGACCATCTAAAGGCTCTAGGTATTACAGGCAAACATTTTGTGCTGCCATTTCTTTGAATCCTTCGATATAATACTCCTGCTCTCAATTCGTACGACGCTGAGATAGCTTCTCCCATCTTATGGTTTCGCAATTTTAAGGTTATGGAAGCAATGTCAGAATCTCGTTGCTGTTCGGCTAGAAGCCAATCGTCGGTTATCTCAGCTAGGTTTATGTGCATTTCAACCGTTTTCGCTGAGGATTTATAATCAGTAGGCAACGGATTGCGCGAGAAAAAATCAGCATGTAACATGCGTTCTCCCTTCCTGTATTCAATGCTGAAATCAAATGATTGCAGATATGCCCACCATCTATGTACCCTTGGGGTAAGGTTAATTTTTTTGATACTTGCTTTCAGGGAGTTGCAATCTGTATGCACAATAAATTTTTGACCATGTAAATAATGGCGGAAGTGTCTTACTGCGTTGTAAACTGCGAGGGTCTCAAGCTCGTATGAATGATATTTTGCTTCAGCCATTGTCGTACATTTGCTGTAATATTCAATGACTCTGGGTCTATTTTCTATCTTGTGCATTAAAATAGCACCATATCCAATAGAACTTGCGTCTGTATGTAATTCAATTGGCTTTAGTGGATCGAAAATTGTCAAAACGGAGTCATTAGTCAAAATTGATACGATTTTTTGACGAATTTCCTCATATTCCGGCTTCCAGACAAATTTATTATTCTTGGAGGTGAGATTATATAAAGCTTTCATCTGCTCAGAAAATTTTGGTACGAATTGCCTAAAATACGAGGCTAGGCCTATGAATTGTCGCACCTGCGTTACTGACTGCGGTGACGGCAATTCGGCCAACGCTTGTATCTTGCGTGGATTTGGTCGAATTTGACCCGCTTCAACCAAGTATCCTAAATATTCTATGCTTGTTTTCAAGAACGAGCATTTTGTAATGTTAAATGAGAATCCAGCTCTAGACAAGTTTTCCAAGACCGTTTGTAGCCTTTCAAGTGCCTCTTCCTTTGTCTTCGCTAGAATTAACACGTCATCTATATAGACGATGGCATACGTTTGAGCCAAATCACCCAATGCTCTCACGATTGCGCGCTGGAAAATCGAGGAAGCATTTTTTAATCCAAAAGGCATGGCCAAAAATTCATACTGTCCTTCTGGCGTGACAAAAGCAGTGCGCTCGATAGAGTCTGGGTGTATTGGAACTTGGTAAAAACCACTTGCCATGTCTAAACTGGAGAAATATTTGCCTTCACTCAGTCTATTAATTTGATCAGAAATCAAAGGCAGCGGATATTTGTCAGCGACCGTATTAGCATTCAGTTCCCGATAATCGACACATAGTCGATCGGTTCCATTTTTCTTTCTTACCATCAGCATTGGGCTTGCAAATGGAGAGCAACTAGGACGTATAACGTTTGCGTCTAACAATTCTTTTACTTTATTTCGCACGACTTCTTTTTCTTCTATGCTTAACCTATACGGACGCCTTTGTACAGTTTTATTTGGGTCAAGCAGGCGGATTTCAAGTTCACCCGTAGTCACTCGCGTTTGAGGAATACCCTCAATAAATTTATCAGCATAGTTTTGCAATAATTCTAGCAGACGATTCTTATCAGTGTTGCTTAATGCTCTATCGTTATTCAGATGCTCTACGTAACTTATATCTGGCACTTTTATTAGTACATCAACAGTTTTGGTTTTGTACATTTCAAATTTGTCGGCCTCGATGGAGACTCCAAAGCCTAATCCGAGTATATCACGGCCTATCAATACATCGTATTTCAAAAACTTATCCATTATTACATGAAATAATATTTCTAAGGAGTACTGATCAATTTTAACAGTAGCCAAGATTTGCATAGTGCTATACACAGGATTTTCTCCAATACCCCTCAAAACTATCAAATTATTAATTCTTTTTCCGGAAAATTTCTCGGCACAACTCTCTCTGATGAGCGTACATTCCGCTCCAGAGTCAAAACAAAATGGAACGAGCTCACCAGATTGACGCAGGATTCCTTTTGGCTCGGACACACAACAGATGTTTATACGCTTGTCATGTGATCCAACACCGCTCGTAGAAACTCCTTTCGTACATGAAGACGCAATGTGGCCAGCATCGCCACATTTGAAGCAGGTAACGGCAGATCGAACTTTAGGTAATGCTGAGTTTTTTGACACGTTGCCTTCTTCATACTTCCTCTTGCGACATTCGACCATTTTGTGTCCGAGGTTTCCACAATGATGACATTTAATGCCATATGTTTTCGATCTCTTGCGATCTGGTTCCATTGGGATATTTGGCTGTAGACCTCCATTTGACCTTCCATAAGCATAGGCCTTCAGATGCTGTTGCATCTCGTCTTGACTTTTAATATTAGTCGTATATAACATACGTTGCAGACTTTTGTCGATTTTCGATGTATGTGCCAAAACAACTGAGACTGCAATTTCCTCCATGTTCGCTGTCTTCCATTTGGATAAAAGTGAGGTCACAAGACGGCTCGCATATACGGAGAGGCATTCGCCATCATTCGGTCGGCCATTAAAAATGTTCATTAAAGTTGCCGCCGATGTTTCCATTCCCACGAAACGTTGCAAAAACAATTCCTTAAAATTTTGCCAGTTCATTCCAGTATAGCATATTTGAGAAAGCCAGGGCGAGGCGCTTCCTTCTAGGGAGCCGCTGAGGGTCATCACCAGTGTACTGCCCTCAATAGGATTATCGTCAAGTATTATGTCCACAGTTTTGCACCAGGCATTTGCATCTGCGCCTGCAATGTCCGGGTTGAACTTTGGCAACGAGATGCTCTTCTTTGTTGAGGATGCTGAATTTGACATCTGCATTGCTTTAATAATCTCAAGAATATTTCGATTTTGAGATTCCAAAAGCTGACGCCACGAATCGTCAGAATTGCCTCGTGGAGGGGCATCGCCTAATCCCACTTCTGATGTCGGAACAGAGAAATCACTTTCTTTGCAATTAGGCATACTGGCAGTACAGCAAGTCCCGAGTGTCGTTATAGTCACAAAATAATTATATTTTTAGGAGCGAGCACGTCTGTTCTCTATGACTTCCACTTTTAGAATGAATAATTTTCATCGTCCTCGAGCATACTACTCATGCTCTTGTCATTCTATATTCTTCTCTGACTTTTAGTACTGTTAGTGAACATTCAACACTATAGCAAACTGGACGTTATACAACACACTCGGGCCATGCTCGGCAGAGACTATCTTTTTTGTCTCACACCATGCTTTCAGTAGCAACCCTAATACAAGTAGGACAGTTATGTTAAATAGCAGTACCTTCTGTCAAATTCTCTGATTCTTACTAACACTTAATCGTTAGCATTCAAAATAATACTCACAATAATTTATTGGATACACGACATATATATTAAAATTGGGTCGGATGTTATGAGTAGCTTTAGCTTTTCAAAAGCTAATTCGTATTTTTTGTCATTTATATTGATTTTTTTTTGCTCCCTTTTCTAATTTAAATGTTAATGGTTTTACTATATTAGCGAAATTTGGTATAAATTTCCTATAGAAGCCACATAATCCTAGAAATGATTTAATTTCTTTTTGGGTTTTTGGAATTGGGAATTTGACAATTGGTTGTATCTTGCTGGGACTTGGTTTTATACCCTCAGTTGTGATGATGTGACCGAGAAATTCCGTTTCTTTTCTCATAAACTCGCATCTATCCAACTGAAGTTTTAAGTTAGCTTCTCTAAGCTTCTTAAATACTTTTTGTATCTATTTTTGCTTGACATGCTTAAAGGTATTTTCTCCCAATCAGAACATCATAATGCTCTGAGAAGTCGTGAATATAGAATTTTTGTTTACTCGGACAAATTTTGCTTGCTCTTAATCGTATGCTTTGTTTTAATTCAATAACACCACCTATGGTGTGAGCCTTTAATGTTTCGTTGTAAGCTGGAAAATTTAAGCGGTTTGTTTTCATTAAATTTATGGTTGAACCTGTGTCAATGACACATTTTAGAGCTTCGTCATTCATAATCAATTCATAATGAATGGATTTCTTCTATTTGTTCCGAGGCTTGCTGATGAAAATTCGGATGTATCCATTTTCATCTGTCCACCGTTGCTATCTCTTTGACGTTTAGTCGGAGGGTTTGGCGCATTCAAGCGGGAATGGGACTGATTTTGATAGTTTAAAGGATTTTGGGATCTACCTTGACTTAATTTCTGTTGGAACTCGTGGTGAGCTTTCTGATTGTCTTCGGACTTATTGTGCTGTTTATTTTGTGCGTGATAACTCTGATTCGTGTTGGAATAACCAATTGAACTGGTGGTTAGGTTAGCATTTTGCTGATCATTTCCCATGTTCCTACGATTGTTATTTGGATTTCCCTGAATAATATTATTTTTCGGTTTTTCAGTAACGATATTTATATATAATCCCTCTCTTGGAGCTACTTGCCTTAGTTTTTGTGTCGACGTAATGTCGTATCTGGCTAACATCATGAAAAGCTTATCTGGAAATTTTTTTGTAATAACATCTTTGATTGTGTTATTCATAGCATTTGTATAAAGTGTCGTATTGCTAGGTATATTTTCTAATGCTAACTTATTTAATATAACAAAAGATTTATTTCCGAGATCCTCGATGAACTTACGGACGTATCCTTGGTAATTCGTGTTGTATAAGCGTCGAAGGAGTTCTTCAAATGGTGTCTGCACTTTATATTCTTCAATCAATGCGTTTCTCAGCTCCTGCCAAGTGTTGGCTGTTGTCCTTTGTGAAATCCTCTGAGCATCTCCTGCGACATGCAATTCGATGGCTCCGTATAAGATGCTGTGTTGTCTAACATCTCGGGTTGGATAAAGGTGGTATTTCTCGAGGAATATGGGATGTTATCAGTATTTCGTTTGTATCTGATCTAAACCAAGTGGAAGTTTTTGTATTCAACAATTTCTCAGAATTAACATGCAACAAATAGTCATGTTTTAGTAATTTTGGGTTAAAAATGCCTAATCTTGTGAGCTGCATTCCCATCTCAATGTCTTTTATATATTTTGTAAAGTGTTGTAAGTTAAATATAAGGATATCTAATTTCTTTCCTTTTTGTTTCTCTTGATCTAGTTCGTTCATGATTTCTATTCCTTTGCTTATAGCTTCTATTATCTAATTTAATTCGTCAACCTGGACGCTATTTTCTGCTAAGTTGCTTATTATACCCTTGCAGAGGGTATTATAATTTTGTCGTGAAATGTGTAACGCATAGAAGGAGACATCTCCGACCCCATAAAGTATATATATTTTAATCAGCATCAACAGCCGAGTCGATATAGCCATGTCCGTCTGTCCGTCTGTCCGTCTGTCTGTTTCTATGCGAACTAGTCCCTAAGTTTTAAAGCTATCTTAATGAAACTTTGCAGAACTCCCTCTTTCTGTTAAACGCAGCACATATGTGAGAACCAGCTGGATCGGACCACTATATCATACATCTGCCATAGGAACGATCGGTCGAAAATTAAGTTTTTGTATGAAAAACATTTTGTTTTTCAAGATATCTTCATCAAACTCCGCATTTATTAGTTTTACTTTACTCCGCACATATATGCAAAATCCTATTAAGATCGGAGCACTATATCATATAGCTGCCATAGGATCGATCGGTTGAAAATTAAGTTTTTTGTACGAAAAAACATTTTGTTTTTCAAGATATCTTGACCAAACTCGGCATTTATTAGCTTTACTTTACTCTTCATATATGTGCCAAATCCTATTAATATCGGACCACTATATCATATAGCTGCCATAGGAATGATCGGTCGAAAATTTAGTTTTTGGATGAAAAAACATTTTGTTTTAACAAATATCTTAACCAAACTCGGCATTTATTAGTTCTACTTTACTCTTTATTTATATGCAAAATCCTATTAAGATCGGACCACTATATCATATAGCTGCCATAGGAACGATCGGTCTATAATTAAGTTTTTGTATGAAAAACATTTTGTTTTTCAAGATATCTTGACCAAACTCTGCACTTATTAGTTTTACCTTTCTCCTCATATATATGCAAAATCCTATTAAGATCGGACTACTATATCATATAGCTGCCATAGGAATGATCGGTCGAAAATTTAGTTTTTGGATGAAAAAACATTTTGTTTTTCAAGATATCTTGACCAAACTTGGCATTTATTAGTTTTACTTTAATCTTCATATATATGCAAAATCCTATTAAGATCGGACCACTATATCATATAGCTGCCATAGGAACGATCGGTCGAAAATTAAGTTTTTGCATGAAAAAACATTTTGTTTTTCAAAATATCTTGACCAAACTCAGCATTTATTAGTTTTACTTTACTCTTCATATATGTGCAAAATCCTATTAATATCGGACCACTAAATCATATAGCTACCATAGGAATGATCGGTCGAAAATTAAGTTTTTGGATGAAAAAACATTTTGTTTTTCAAAATATCTTGACCCAACTCGGCATTTATTAGTTTTACTTAACTCTTCATATATATGCAAAATCCTATTAAGATCGGACCACTATATCATATAGGTGCCATAGGAACGATCGGTCGAAAATTAAGTTTTTGTACGAAAAAACATTTTGTTTTTCAAGATATCTTGACCAAACTCGGCATTTATTAGTTTTAATTTACTCTTCATATATGTGCAAAATCCTAATAATATCGGACCACTATATCATATAGCTGCAATAGGAATGATCGGTCGAAAATTAAGTTTTTGGATGAAAAAACATTTTGTTTTTCAAAATATCTTGACCCAACTCGGCATTTATTAGTTTTACTTTACTTTTCATATATATGTGCAAAATCCTATTAAGATCGGACCACTATATCATATAGCTGCCATAGGAATGATCGGTCGAAAATTAAGTTTTTGGATGAAAAAACATTTTGTTTTTCAAGATATCTTGACCAAACTCGGCATTTATTAGTTTTACTATGATCCTCATATGTATGCAAAATCCTATTAAGATCGGACCACTCTACCATATAGCTGCCATAGGAACGATCGGTCGAAAATTAAGTCGTATGAAAAAACATTTTGATTATCAAGATATCTTGACCAAACTCGGCATATACTATTTTCCCGGTACTTCTTAGATAGGGGCAAAGCACTATGTGCATTATGAAAAGGTTGGGTCTGCAAGGGTATTAGATCTTTAGCGTGCCGAAAATAGCCCTTCTTTCTCGTTTTGTGTTCAATTTCTATTTTGTCTTGTTGATCTAATGTTTCAAATAAGTATTTATATACTGTTCCTACTATGTTAACTAAAACTCTTTTGCTACGTTTGGCTATTTTTAAGCCGTTTATTTCTCTGTTTAATTTTTCTACTAAATATTCGATTTGTATTAGGTTATTAAATTCTTTACTTTGTTCAATTAAGTTGTTAAAAGTTTCTTCGGTTTTTGTTATATTAACCGTTAAACAGTTTTCGTAATTCGTAATCTGTCGGAATGTATATGGTTCCTGTTTTAAATATGAGATAGCCGTTATGGGCTTTGATAGGATTAATTTCAATGCTTTGTGCATTTATATGGTTTACAGTTATTGATAGTAATATTATAATAATTAAATTAAGCTGGTGCTTGTATGTTTTGATCGCTGTCTGTTGTTGACCTGTAATTGTAATATTTGCTTTGATTAGTCTTATTTTTCTTTTTGAATTTGGTTTTGTAACGTGTTATTTTCCTGCCTCTGTTTGTTTCCTCAAAATGTTTGTCGTCGGTTTGTCTTAGTTCTGTTTTCTTGGACGGGGTTATCGTCTTTGATTTAACTAATGGTGAATGTTTGTATCCAGAGTCAATTTCATAATATGTTCGTTTTTTGTTGAGGTTATTTATTAGTTTTTCTTTATTAGCTTGAGTGTCATACTCTGGTGTACCTGCGTATATGAATATGTCCGCTGGTGTTCTGATAGTCGTTTTGTGCTTTGTTTTATGATTGTACGTGTAGAGTATAGTTTCAAATTTTGTAAGTTTATTTTCGACGTCTTAGTCGCTATTAATGATTCTTAATTTTTCGTTAACTGTCTTATGAAATCGTTCAACAATATACCATTTTTACTAGTGGTTATATTAATATTTACTGCTTCTGATTTTAGCCATAATTGTAAAGCTGTGCACATAAAAGCTGAGTCTTTGTCTGCTTTTATTTCGATGGGTTTACCAATTTGGTTGAACACTTGTAATATAGCTCGTTTGGTTTCTAACCAGTTTCTATAGGCTTCTTGAAAAATTGAAAAATCTGCTTCGTTGTGGAAGTATAGCACACTTTTCTTTGTGCATAAGTATTCTTTTATTAATTCTTAGGCATGCGCGTTGGTCATGTTTGTATGTAATTTTTATGTTAGTTATATGAAAGTAATTCGTAACTTTTGTTTCGTTCTCGGTTCTTTTTTCAAATTCTATTTGTCGATTATAATAATTAAGAGGTCTTTCTGTGATTTGTAAATGGTTACTGTTGTCTTCTTGAGCACTATGTATGGATGCTCTTGTGCTAATTGTATATTCGCCTAAGAAGTTTTCGTTTAATTGAATTCTGGACAGAGCATTTGCCACATAATTTTCTTTTCCTGGGACGTATTTAATTTGGAAATCAAACTCATTTAGCTTGATTTTCTATCTTTATTTAACCAGTCGAGTGGTCTGTGATCACTAAGGATTTGAAATTGTCGACCAAAGAGATCGGACCTAAAGTATTTAGTGGCCCAAGCGATTGCTAATAATTCTTTTTCAATCGTTGAATAATTAAACTCATGCTCGTTGAGAGTTCTACATGCATAGCATATAGGCTAAAGGACGGTCCCTATTGCCACATTACTCGCGTCTGTAGTTAATGAAAATGATTTTTCAAAGTTAGGGTATATTAAAATTGGGTGAGCTTTCTGATTGTCTTCGGACTTATTGTGCTGTTTATTTTGTGCGTGATAACTCTGATTCGTGTTGGAATAACCACTTGAACTGGTGGTTAGGTTAGCATTTTGCTGATAATTTCCTATGTTCCTACGATTGTTATTTTGATTTCCCTGAACATTATTATTTTAAGGTTTTTCAGTAACGCTATTTGCATATAATCCCTCTCTTTGAGCTACTTGCTTTAGTTTTCGTGTCGACGTAATGTCGTATCTGGCAAACATCATGAAAAACTTATCAGGTAATTTTTTTGTAATAACATCTTTGATTGTGTTATTCATAGCAGTTGTATAAAGTGTCGTATTGCTAGGTATATTTTCTAATGCTAACTTATTTAATATAAAAAAAGATTTATTTTCGAGATCCTCGATGAACTTACGAACGTTTCCTTGTCGGAGGGAATCGATCCTTTTAATGACGGTGTTTAGATTTTCCGTTGATCCGTCAAAGCTTGGAACCTGTCTTACTTGTGAAAGAGCCTGGTTGAGGTGTTGTTCTGATAATTCCATTGTCATCTTGGTGTAATACACCTTTTTTATTTTTTGTTTGATGATTTTCTTTGTTTTAAATAGTTTTGAGTTTGTAGGTTTGAACTTTATTGTTCTTTGATTTTGCAATTTTATTTCTTAGCACTTTCTTTTTAATTTAGATTATAGTTTGTGATGGATTATTGTTAAAATATTTTTTTGTTTTTATGTGTGTATGTCTTAAAAAGACCCAGTAATAAGGCATTGCAGGGATATGTAAAGCCAGTCGTTATTAACTGTAGTAGCTTTATTGCCCAAAGGGGCAATGTTATTAGGCTACTAGTGACCCGCAGGTTCTTGTGCGTATACTTATTCGAGAAAATGTTTATTACACTCCGACAACACTTTCGGTGGCGATTGTGCGTTAGATCTGGGAATTAATTATCCTTTAGCGATATTTACTTTTTCCCGACGTATCCTACCGGCTGTGACTATAAAAAAAAATATTTCAATTTATTATTTTCACTTAACGGCTACTTTTGTTGAGTACATTCAGATTTGCTTCCCGAATATGAACTGATTTATCTAACTGTTGCAGTCGCTTAGCAAACTTCGCTTTGAGAGTGTTTGAGTCAAAATTGAGTGAAGTTTGAGCTGCGTCAGCAATAATGCCTGGGATGGTGCTCTGATGGGAACATTGACAGTGGAGTGATATTTAGGGTGAATTGTTTATGTCTACCAAAGGGAGACAGTTTGATCTTGACCAATGTCGATGTTATCACCAGGCTCTTTGTTTACAATATTATAAATGTTTATACTTGTGCTTATGCTTATGTGCTAAGTTATGTTAAAGGGTGGGTGCGACTATGGATATGTCACTATATATATATATATATATATATATGGATATGGACTATGGATATGTCACTATATATATATATATATATATATATATATATATATATATATATATATATATATATATATATATATAATTAAGTTTTACACGTTAAGTTACAATAAAAATATATATTTCAGTTTATTATTTTCACTAACGGCTACTTTTTTTGAGTACATTCAGATTTGCTTCCCGAATATGAACTAATTTATCTAACTGTTGCGGTCGCTTAGCAAACTGCGCTTTGAGAGAGTTTGAGTCAAAATTGAGTGAAGTTTGAGCTTTGTCAGCAATTATGCGTGGGATAGTGCTCTGATGGGAACATTGACTGTGGCGTGATATTTAGGGTGAATTGTTTATGACTACCAACGAGGTCCAGTTTGATCTTGACCAATGTCGATGTTATCACCAGGTCCTTTGCTTACAATATTAGAAATGTTTATACTTGTGCTAATGCTTATGTGCTAGGTTATGTTAAAGGGTGGGTGCGACTATGGATATGTCACCCCCCCAACCATTCAAATAGTGCCTGTCCTCAGGTGTTTAAGTTTGGGTGTAGTGTAACATTTTCTTCTTTTACAATTGGTGTATCTCCTATTGTTGTAGGTGTTTCTTCTACTTTGGGTTTTTTATATTTTATATTTAATTTCTTAGGTATGCTTTGGAACTTATATGTCAAATATAATATGATTACAAATATGGTTATTGTAATTATCTGGAATACATTGTTAAATTTTGTGTGTTCATTTATAATTTGTTTCGTTTGTACAAACGAAAGCGGTTCTAATTTTATAACATCATTGCTTACGTAAATGCTTTGAGTATTATCCAACATATTGTTTGAAATTGACATTTCATTAATTTGCAGTGAGCAATTAAAGATTTTTATTGTATTGTTTTCTTTTATTGTTATTTCGTTATTTATACAATAATGGTTTAATATAGTTTTTGGTAAATTCCAAGTTAAATTCCAAGTTAAAATTATATTTGGTTCTACGTAGTTGATTTGAAAATTTTGCAAAGTTTTAGTATAACCACATTCTGATGTTATTTGGTTTAAAATTCCTGTCAACCATTCATTATTAACTATTTCTTTTCTGTTTGTTTGCTATAAACTTTTTGTCTTGGGTTAAATATTATTCATGAGTTATTTCTGTCAAAATGTTATATTTATCATCCGGGTATGGAATTATTTCGAATACCGGGCTTTTTATTATTTCTCGAGGAATATGGGATATTATCAGTATTTCGTTTGTATCTGATTTAAACCAAGTGGAGGTTTTTGTACTCAACAATTTCTCAGAATTAACATGCAACAAATAGTCATGTTTTAGTAATTTCGGGTCAAAAATGCCTAATCTTGTGAGCTGCATTCCCATCTCAATGTCTTTTATATATTCTGTAAAGTGTTGTAAGTTAAATATAAGGATATCTAATTTCTTTCCTTTTTGTTTCTCTTGATCTAGTACGTTCATGATTTCTATTCCTTTGCTTATAGCTTCTATTATGTGATTTAATTCGTTAACCTGGACGCTGTTTTCTGCTGAGTTGCTTATGTTTTGTTCAATTTATATTTTGTCTTCTTGATCTAATGTTCCAAATAAGTATTTATATACTGTTCCTACTATGTTAACTAAACCTCTTTTGCTCCGTCTGGCTATTTTTAAGCCGTTTCTTTCCCTGTTTAATTTTTCTAGCAAATATTCGATTTTTATTAGGTTATTAAATTCTTTACTTTGTTCAATTAAGTTGTTAAAAGTTTCATCGGTTTTTGTTATATTAACCGTTAAACAGTTTTCGTAATTCGTAATCTGTCGGAATGTCTATGGTTCCTGTTTTAAATATGAGATAGCCGTTATGGGCTTTGATAGGATTAATTTCAATGCTTTGTGCATTTATATGGTTTACAGTTATTGATAGTAATATTATAATAATTAAATTAAGCTGGTGCTTGTCTGTTTTGATCGCTGTCTGTTGTGACCTGTAATTGTTATATTTGCTTTGATTAGTCTTCTTTTTCTTTTTGAATTTGGTTTTGTAATGTGTTATTTTCCTGCCTCTGTTTGTTTCCTCAAAATGTTTGTCGTCGATTTGTCTTAGTTCTCCTGTTTTCTTTGATTTAACTAATGGTGATCGTTTGTATCTAGTGTCAATTTCATAATTTGTTCGTTTTTTGTTGAGGTTATCTATTAGCTTTTCTTTATTAGCTTGAGTGTCATACTCTGGTGTACCTGCGTATATGAATATGTCCGCTGGTGTTCTGTTAGTCGTTTTGTGCTTTGTTTTATGATTGTAAGCGTAGAGTATAGTTTCAAATTTTGTAAGTTTAATTTCAACGTCTGAGTCGCTATTAATGATTCTTAATTTTTCATTAACTGTCTTATGAAATCGTTCTACGTCTATCCAACGATGGTATATCTACCATTTTTACTAGTGATTATATTAATATATACTGCTTCTGATTTTATCCATAATTGTTAAGCTGTGCACATAAAAGCTGAGTCTTTGTCTGCTTTTATTTCGATGGGCTTACCCATTTGGTTGAACACTTGTAATATAGCCCGTTTGGTTTCTAACCAGTCTCTACTTTTTATTTCTATTAATGATGCATTTTTTGAATAGATATCAATGCAAGATAAAAATTGTGAAAATACATAACATATTTTTCTCGGATATTAGCGATTTCCGGAGTTATTTCGAAAGTTAGTTTTGTAATCCCGTGTTTTCGTTTTTGCGATGTTGCAAATCTCACATTCATTTATTTGATTTTGAATTAAAGTTTGATAATTTGGGAAATAGTGGGTTTTTTGAACCAATTGATAGTTTTTTCAATTTCTGGATGTAATAATTCTTTGTGTTTCTTATACCCTTGCAGAGGGTATTATAATTTTGTCGTGAAATGTGTAACGCATAGAAGGACACATCTCCGACCCCATAAAGTATATATATTCTTAATCATCATCAACAGCCGAGTCGATATAGCCATGTCCGTCTGTCCGTCTGTCTGTTTCTATGCGAACTTGTCCCTCAGTTTTAAAGCTATCTTAATGAAACTTTGCAGAACTCCCTCTTTCTGTTAAACGCAGCACATATGTGAAAACCAGCTGGAACGGACCACTATATCATACAGCTGCCATAGGAACGATCGGTCGAAAATTAAGTTTTTGTATGAAAAACATTTTGTTTTTCAAGATATCTTGACCAAACTCGGCATTTATTAGTTTTACTTTACTCTTCATATATGTGCAAAATCCTATTAATATCGGACCACTATATCATATAGCTGCCATAGGAACGATCGGTCGAACATTAAGTTTTTGTATGAAAAAACATTTCGTTTTTCAAGATATCTTGACCAACCTCGGCATTTATTAGTTTTACTTTACTCTTCATATATATGCAAAATCCTATTAAGATCGGAGCACTATATCATATAGCTGCCATAGGAACGATCGGTCGAAAATTAAGTTTTTGTATGAAAAAACATTTTGTTTTTCAAAATATCTTGACCAAACTCGGCATTGGTCAGTTTTACTTTACTCTTCATTTATATGCAAAATCCTATTAAGATCGGACCACTATATCATATAGCTGCCATAGAAACGATCGGTCGAAAATTAAGTTTTTGTATGAAAAAAATTTGGTTTATCAAGATATCTTGACCAAACTCTGCATTTATTAGTTTTACTTTACTCCTCATTTATATGCAAAATCCTATTAAGATCGAACCACTATATCATATAGCTGACATAGGAACGATCGGTCGAAAATTAAGTTTTTGTATGAAAAAACATTTTGTTTATCAAGATATCTTGACCAAACTCGGCATTTATTAGTTTTACTTTACTCATCATATATATGCAAAATCCGATTAAGATCGGACCACTATATCACATAGCTGCCATAGGAACGATCGGTCGAAAATTAAGTTTTTGTATAAAAAACATTTTGTTTTTCAAGATATCTTGACCAAACTCGGCACTTATTAGCATTACTTTACTCATCATATATATGCAAAATCCTATTAAGATCGGACCACTATATCACATAGCTTCCATAGGATCGATCGGTCGAAAATTAAGTTTATGTATGAAAAAACATTTTGTTTTTCAAGATATCTTCGCCAAACTCGGCATTTATTAGTTTTACTTTACTCTTCATATATGTGCAAAATCCTATTAGTATCGGACCGCTATATCATATAGCTTCCATAGGAATGATCGGTCGAAAATTAAGTTTTTGTATGAAAAACATTTTGTTTTTCAAGATATCTTCACCAACCTCGGCATTTATTAGTTTTACTTTACTCTTCATTTATATGCAAAATCCTATTAAGATCGGACCACTATATCATATAGCTGCCATAGGAACGATCGGTCGAAAATTAATTTTTTGTATGAAAAACATTTTGTTTTTCAAGATATCTTCACCAACCTCGACATTTATTAGTTCTACTTTACTCTTCATATATGTGCAAAATCCTATTAGTATCGGACCGCTATATCATACAGCTTCCATAGGAATGATCGGTCGAAAATTAAGTTTTTGGATGAAAAACATTTATTTTTTCAAAATATCTTGACCAAACTCGGAATTCATTAGTTTTACTATACTCTTCATATATATGCAAAATCCTTTTAAGATCGGACCACTATATCATATAGCTGCCATAGGAACGATTCGTGGAAAATTAAGTTTTTGTATGAAAAACATTTTGTTTTTCAAGATATCTTGACCAAACTCAGCACTTAGTTAGTTTTACTTTACTGCTCATATATATGCAAAATCCTATTAAGATCGGACCACTATATCATATAGCTGCCATAGGAATGATCGGTCGCAAATTAAGTTTTTGTATGAAAAACATTTTGTTTTTCAAGATATCTTGACCAAACTCGGCATTTATTAGTTTTACTATGCTCCTCATATATATGAAAAATCCTATTAAGATCGGACTACTCTACCATATAGCTGCCATAGGAACGATCGGTCGAAAATTAAGTCGTATGAAAAAACATTTTGATTATCAAGATATCTTGACCAAACTCAGCATATACTATTTTCCCGGTACTGCTTAGATAGGGGCGAAGCACTATGAGCATTATGAAAAGGTTGGGTCTGCAAGGGTATTAGATCTTTGGCGTGCCGACGATAGCCCTTCTTTTTCGTTTCTTTTTGAATTGGTTTTTTAATGTGATATTTTCCTGCCTCTGTTTGTTCCCTCATAATTTTTGTCGTCGATTTGTCTTAGTTCTCCTGTTTTCTTGGTCGGGGCTGTCGTTTTTGATTTAACTAATGGTGAATGTTTGTATCTAGTGTCAATTTCATAATTTGTTCGTTTTTTGTTGAGGTTATTTATTAGTTTTTGTTTATTAGCTTGAGTGTCATACTCTGGTATACCTGCTGGTGCTGGTGTTCTGTTAGTCGTTTTGTGCTTTGTTTTATGATTGTAAGCGTAGAGTATAGTTTCAAATTTTGTAAGTTTATTTTCGACGTTTGAGTCGCTGTTAATGATTCTTAATTTTTCATTAACTGTCTTATTAAATTGTTCTACGTCTATCCAACGATGGTATATCTACCATTTATACTAGTGATTATATTAATATTTACTGTTTCTGATTTTATCTATAATTGTAAAGCTGTGCACATAAGAGCTGAGTCTTTGTCTGCTTTTATTTCGATGGGTTTACCCATTTGGTTGAACACTTGTAATATAGCCCGTTTGGTTTCTAACCAGTCTCTACTTTTTATTTCTATTAATGATGCAAATTTTGAATAGATATCAATGCAAGATAAAAATTGTAAGAATACATTACATATTTTGCTCGGATATTAGCGATTTCCGGAGTTATTTCGAAAGTTAGTTTTGTATCCCCGTTTTCTGTATTTGCGATATTGCAAATCTCACAGTCATTTATTTGATTTTGCTCTTTGAGAGTTCTACTTGTAGAGCATATAGGGTTATGCTCTTCCGAAAGGACGGTCCCTATTGCCACATTGCTCGCGTCTGTAGTTAATGAAAATGGTTTTTCGAAGTTAGGGTATATTAAAATTGGGTCGGATGTTATGAGTACTTTTAGCTTTTCAAACGCTAATTCGTATTTTTTGTCATTTATATTGATTTTTGCTCCCACTTTTAATTTAAGTGTTAATGTTTTTACTATGTTAGCGAAATTCGGTATAAATTTCCTATAGAAGCCACATAATCCTAGAAATGATTTCATTTCTTTTGGGGTTTTTGGAATTGGGAATTTGACAATCGCTTGTATCTTGTTGGGATTTGGTTTAATACCCTCAATTGTGATGATGTGACCGAGAAATTCAGTTTCTTTTCTCATAAACTCGCATTTATCCAACTGTAGTTTTAAGTTAGCTTCTCTAAGCTTCTCAAATACTTTTCGTAGCGACAAAATGTGTTCCTCCAATGAAGTGAAAAAAATAATAATAACGACTAAGTAGACCAGACAATCCTTAAAAATTAAATCTTATAAGAGATTGTTCATACAACGTTGGAACGTTGCAGATACATTCTTAAGACCAAATGGCATGCGAGTGTACTCGTAATAGCCATGTTTAGTCGAAAATGCGGTCTTGGGTATTGAACCACCATCCATTTGGATTTGGTGGAAGCCTTTGGCTAGATCAATGGTTGTGAAATATTGACATTTTCCAAGTTTGTCTTCATCATCTATTTCATCCATGATCGGGCTAGGGTATTTAACATTAATAGTTAATTCATTGAGATTGCGGTAATCTATGACTAACCGGAATGCATCGTTTTTCTCTGAAACGATAATTACTAGTAAGCAGTAAGGGGATTTGGATTTACGTATGATATTTTGTTTTATCATATCGCTTATTTGTTTATTTACTTCCTCATCGTATATTTGAGGATATTTGTATGGACGCTTGTAAATTGGGACCTCATGTTTTGGTAGAATTTTGTGTTTAATTGTACTAGTGAAAGACAAATTGTCACCTTCATGGTACTGGATATCACGAAATTCATGTAACACTTTTTTAATTTTTTCTTTTTCTTCTGAGTTTAGGTGCTCTAGCCTAAGCTCATTGTTTTCTATTAATTCGTTATTAATATTGAAGTTAAGTGGTCTGTCCTCTGTTGAGGGTGGATCAAGGCACTCTTGTGCGGTCATGACCTCTTCGACCTCTTCGTCATTATATCTAAAACAAAAGTTAAATTCTCCTGAGGTTACGGATCCTTGTGCATAGTCTATTTTTGCTTGACATGCTTAAAGGTATTCTCTCCCAATCAGAACATCATAATGCTATGAGAAGTCGTGAATATAGAATTTTTGTTTACTCGGACAAATGGTGCTTGCTCCTAATCGTATGCTTTGTTTTAATTCAATGACACCATATATGGTGTGAACCTTTAATATTTCGTTGTAAACTGGAAAAATTAAGCGGTTTGTTTTCATTAGATTTATGGTTGAACCTGTGTCAATGACACATTTTGGAATTTCGTCATTCATAATTAATTTTATGAATGGATTTCTTCTGTTTGTTCCGAGGCTTGCTGATGAAAATTTTCGGATGTATCCATTTTCATCTGCCCACTGTTACTTTCTCTTTGACGTTTAGTCGGAGGGTTTGGCGCATTCAAGCGTGAATTTGATAGTTTAAAGGATTTTGATAGTTTAAAGGATTTTGGGATCTACCTTGACTTAATTTCTGTTGGAACTCGTGGTGAGCTTTCTGATTGTCTTCGGACTTATTGTGCTGTTTATTTTGTGCGTGATAACTCTGATTCGTGTTGGAATAACCACTTGAACTGGTGGTTAGGTTAGCATAATGCTGATAATTTCCCATGTTCCTACGATTGTTATTTTGATTTCCCTGAACATTATTATTTTTAGGTTTTTCTGTAACGCTATTTTCATATAATCCCTCTCTTTGAGCTACTTGCTTTAGTTTTTGTGTCGACGTAATGTCGTATCTGGCTAACATCATTAAAAACTTATCTGGTAATTTTTTTGTAATAACATCTTTGATTGTGTTATTCATAGCATTTGTATAAAGTGTCGTATTGCTAGGTATATTTTCTAATGCTAACTTATTTAATATAAAAAAAGATTTATTTTCGAGATCCTCGATGAACTTACGGACGTTTCCTTGGTAATTCGTAATATATGAGCGTCGAAGGAGTTCTTCAAATGGTGTTTGCACTTTATACTCTTTGATCAATGCGTTTCTCAGCTCCTGCCAAGTGTTGGCTGCTGTCCTTTGTGAAATTCTCTGAGCATCTCCAGTGACTTGCAATTACATGGCTCCGTATAAGATGCTGTGTTGTCTAACATCTCGAGTTGGATACAGGTGTAAGATGTCATCGATCCTTTTAATGAAAGCGTTTAGATTTTCCATTGATCCGTCAAAGCTTGGCACCTGTCTTAGTTGTGAAAGGGCCTGGTTGAGGTGTTGTTCTGATAATTCTATGGTCATCTTAGTATAATACACTTTTTGTTTTCGTTAGATGATTTTTTTTTAAATAGTTTTGAGTTTGTAGTTTTTGAAATTTTTATTGTTCTTTGATCTTGCACTTTTATTTCTTTGCACTTTCTTTTTAAATTAGATTATAGTTTGTGTTAGATTATTGTTTTAATTTGTTTTTTTTTTATTTTTTGTGTGTGTCTTAAAAAGACCCAGTAATAACGTTTTGTAGGGATCAAAAGATATGCACAGCCAGTCGTTATTAACTGTAGTAACTGTACTTTATTGCCCAAATTGTAAATGTGACCCGAAGGTTCTTGTGCGGATACTTATTCGAGAAAATATTTGTTACACACCGACAACAATTTCGGTCGCGATTGCGAGTTAGATCTGGGAATTAATTATCCTTTAGCGATCTTTCCTTTTTCCCGACGTATCCTACCGGCTGCGCCAATTAAGTTTTACACGTTAAGTTACTATAAGAAAATATATTTCAATTTGTTATTTTTACAAACGGCTACTTTTGTTGAGTACATTCAGATTTGATTCCCGAATATCATCTGATTTATCTAATAGTGGGATAGTGATAGTGCTCTGATGGGAACATTGACAGTGGCGTGATATTCAGGGTGAATGTTAATGTCTGCCAAGGGGGACAGTTTGATCTTGACCAATGTCGAAGTTATCACCAGGCTCTTTGCTTACAATATTAGAAATGTTTATACTTGTGCTTATGCCTTTGTGCTAAGTTATGTTAAAGGGTGGGTGCGACTATGGATATGTCACTATATATATATATTTTTATCTATTGTTTTCTTTTTGGAGATGTTTAATATAAGTAGATATCATTCATTATTCAATAGTTTAAAGTAGTCCGATATCAAATAGTTCACACATATGCCCACTTGATAGCTGCACACATCATGCTGATTTGGATGGCAACCACACTTTTTATAGCCGCTGATTTGATCGGATGAAAGCACTGACGAATTCATATAATCATTATAGTCTTCGACGCTTGTTTTTAGCATAGATGTCTTTTTCTTGATATCCGTATGTAATTATACGTTTGACTTTAGTTTTGTTGCGTTGTCATCTTTTAGTTGAGTTGTAATCGTCCTCACCGATCTCCCACGAGAGCACTGTATCTGCCCGTGAATAGGTTTGCTGAAGCTTGTTTAATCCCTAAGGGGGTATGTAGGTTTTATTTGAAATACTCGATCAAGCATTGTGTCCGGTGTAAAGAAGATTTCGATTACTTTGACAATAATCTCACATTTTTTTCTGCCGGCAAATGTAAGATTTATGACAGCGCTATTTATTTTCTTGGGATCGCTACGAATATATCCGATCGGTATTAGACTACGCATTGAACGAAAGAGGTTTATGGTGAATACTTAACCAAGCGGTCATGGATAAGTAGACAGTAAGCATCACATGTTGAAGTATTTCCTGTTGCCAAGTCTATAGAAATTCAAATATCAATGGGTCCGGTTTTGACTGCCTCATTCTGATATGATAAGTCCACAACAACAAAGGGGTTAGCAGTGGTTGAGGTCCTTTAATATAATTGCTTTCTTGAAATTTATAGTACATATCATACAAAACAGCAAATCGTCCGCGCTCAAAATTTAAATTTAAATCATCGTATGGATATGCTTCTGAGTTCAAATAAACTTTTAAATTTAATAAATTGTTTGTAATCATTTTTCCCTCCGAAATAAATACGAATAATCCAAACGATTCGTTCTCTATTAGCTGCTAGAATTACATTCCAAGTGTGCTGAGCGCCATCATATAACAGTCCCAGGAGGAGAGAACTTCCACTTTTAACCACATTAAACATTTGCAGTTTTGCTTGATCATTTAGTATTATATGTGTAATTTTCCAGGTTATCTTGAAAATATTGAGTTTATACTCAACGGTGCCAACCCTAGTTTGAAATACGCCACTCATATTCTTATTCATGAGCAGTATCAGCTCATGTTTAAAATTTAATAGGATTTTGTTACAGTCTTCAGCAAACCCAAGTAATCATTTTAGATAGTTCGCGACTTTCACCTTTAAACCATCCAGCCTTCTCAAGTATTTCACTCTCTGATTTATTTAAAGAAACAAACTTTTTACAGTTGAAGTAACTCCAACCAATCGAGTTCGACCAATTTCACTTCCGCCTAGCTCATATTGAATTTCATCAAATAACTATGCCATGCAGTTATTTTTAAGTTTGCCTGTAGCAACTGATGTATTAGCACCCTTAGTAGCCGTAGCAACCGAACCTTCATTGCTGATGAAACATTCATGTGAGTAAAACATACAAATCTTGGTTTTGAATTGTAATTCGAACTTCCTTTTTCCTTATACTATCATCGGAATAATTTCTTTCACGAACATTTAAAATGTCGTTGTTTGCCATTGTTTTCTTACCATAAAACCTAGACATTTTAAGAATATTTTATTTGCTGGTGTAAGTGCTCTCCTAGTTGACCCTCGCTCTACTGTGGAATTTGAGCGACTACTTCGTATTACTGGCTTCCATGCGTTTTTATACCCTGAACCCATTAAAAATGAGTATAAGGGTATATTGTAATTGTGGGAAATCTAGATGTATGTAACAGGCAGAAGGAAGCATCTCCGACCCCATAAAGTATATATATTCTTGATCAGCATCAATAGCCGAGTCGATCTAGCCTTGTCCATCTGTCTGTCCGTCCGTCCGTATGTATAAACGCAAGGATCTCAGAACCTATAAGAGCTAGAGACTAGATGTAGGTGCTCGTAGTTCCCGCGCAGATAGAGTTTATTTCCGATAATCGATAACTAACTCCAATTCCAACCAATCGATAATTTTGGTAAATAATAAGAGCTAGAGTCACCAAACTTGACATATAGCTTCTAAAATAAAATATATACATTTGCATTTGATGTTGGAAGAAGAGGGTTCAGAGTATCCCCTAGTCGGGAGCTCCCGACTAGAACCTCTTACTTGTTATTATTGTAAATTATCATTCACGTGGTCTGAAATGTAAGCGAAGAGTTACTTTTTCTTAACGCAAGTTAATCAAGTCACCGTCTTGATCAATTATTCGTATCGTTAATGTGTTTATCTCTCTGGTGTGTAATGGGAAGTAAATAAGGTTGTGTGGAATCTCATTCATTTTATATCCCGGTGCAACGTTGAGAACAAATTCATGAAGCGTAAACGATAAGATATTGCTTACATATGATCCATTAATAATATTACACTCCAATCGAATTGCATTCCCTTTAAAAATATGTACCCCTAAATATGAGGTATGAGTAACGTTCGGTACTAGAACTCTTTTCTTAAATTCAAGTAATTGACCAATCGAATGATTTTTATTAAAATGTATTAGCAAACTTTTACTCATCACCGTCACTTGGGAGGAAAGTATTATCAGTTAAAATTGCTCCTTTCCCAGTAAAAGTTATAGTTGTTACCAATGAATATAAATTTACTTAATTTTACAGTTTTATAATATAATTTTATTATAGTGAATTTTTTAAATTATAATTAATGTATCAAATCCTATTCTATATCTTCCATTGTCTATTGCGTCATCATTGCTTATCAAAAAAACCCATATTTATTTTTCCAGCATAATTCATAAATTTGTATAAATGTTTCGAAATTCATATCGACACCCACATGATCTTGATCAATGTGTTTCATATTAAGTTGTTCTTGATTGAATATTATTATTAAATTGGCATTATCGCACACAAGATGCTTTGGTATGCGGGTATACGTTTGACATAAATAAAATGAGTCCATGTTTTTATGTCGCCCATACAAAAGTATGAACGTATATTATCTTGTGGTTCACATGCTGCATTATCAAATATCATTATCGAGCTATCCTTAGCTTTCTTACGTGGTATAACACCTTCGTTCTTAGAAAACGTGATATATCCCATTCCTTTTATTGGGGTCACTCGATTTTTTAAGCATTCATATTTCGGTTGAAATAATAATTTAGAGTATAAGTAAATATTTTAATCCATTTGGACTATCTATTAAGCTGATTACAAGATTTGTCTTTCCGCAATTAGATGGACCTACAATTAATCTTCTAATTGTGTTGGTAATAGCACACTGTGTCGAATATTATTTTTATTAGATGAAAAATCAATATTTCTTACTTATATAGTCTTTTTTTGCTTCTTTAAATGCATATTTAATGATTTTATTATCGCTAAATGAATATCATTCATTGATATACCTTCAGCGATAAGGTATCAATTAAAATGTCTCTTTGTTTTTATAAAAGATTCAGTCGTAAACCAAACGCCTATTGTGGAGGTAGTATAGTTAATAACAGAATAAATAGCATTCCGATTGAATTGCATTTACCGGGCTATCAATTTTGTGGCCCAGGTACGAAACTCAAAGAACGCCTACAGCGTGGTGATAAAAGCATTACCTATTAGATGCAGCTTACAGGGAGCACGATTTAGCATATTCAGAATACAAAAAATTAGCTAAACGGTCAATAGCTGATGTAAATTTAGCCGATAAGGCTTGGGAGAGAGTCAAAGCGTCTAATAGCAGCACTAGAGAAAAAGTTGCTGCATATTTCGCTACGAATGCAATGAAAACAAAAAAAAATTCCGTATGGGGATCAAAAGGTAGGAATTTGCACAAAATGGAAAAGGTTTATGCGGGTGGTTAAAGCAGCTGATAAGCTATTGCAGTTAAAATAGTTCGAAAAACTATATACAAATCAATTGGTTAAAAAAAAAAAAAACAATGAAATAGCAATTCCTCGAGTGATTAGCGTTCCTTACCGCTCATACCCATCTTAACAGCTCTAGGAACACTTGGTGGACTTCCATCGGGTGGCTCATCTATTGGAAAAACAATTACAAACGCTAAAAATGCCAGACAACAACTAGAGGAGAATAAGCGACATAACCACTCAATAGAAGCTATTGCGTTAGACAAGGGATTATATCTAAAACCATATCGAAAGGGCTACGGAATAACAACTAATCATTCTCCAAAAAACTTATAAGTCAGCTACCCAATAAACCTCTGTCAAATATTGATATAAAGAAATTTGCTCGCAAGTATATTCCACATTATAGAGGTTAATATATGAGAGATTCTCTTAACAAAAAAAGTGGAAAAATGAGCGTGGTATAATAAATTTAGACTCATCGGCTGGAAGAGAGAATGAATATTTTGATAGATTTAGATATTTAAAACCTCCTCAAGAAGTTATTCATTATTTAGGAAAAAACAGTAAATACAACTGTAATCGGCTTCATCATTTCAACAGCTATAACTATGGACATCTCTGTTTACAGTTTTTGTTTACACAATAATAAACGCTACAGTGTGCATGCAGATATATTAAGGGAAGCACTCAAAATGTTTTGGATACAAAGACACTCCAGATGATAGATACTGCACTTGTTATGAAGGATGAGCAAAATTGTATATTGCTCAACGGCAAGCTATAGCTGTATTGCTACAGGTGTATAACACACCTGAAAATGGACAGAAAACTCTTATATTTTCTTTAAGGCGTGGAGAATCTCCACCATATTGTGTTCCATTATCACTTTCAATTGATCAATGTCAACATATTGCAATTTGCGTTTAGGGTGGCTGAGTAACATTTGTTGACACAAGCTGTGTGCCAGAAAAACGTTACAAGAAAAACGTTATGAGAAACCCTAGAAATGTTTGAATTGAATTTGAAATTAATAATTGATAACGAGCTAGAAGCGAAATGAAGTCTCCCACTTCACAAAATGCTGTTCCATAAAAATATACTTCAAAAATAATTCCAGCGAAATTATATTAGAGGTAGACCTATAAAATTTGTGCAGCTCAGAGTATTATTTCAACATTAAGAATCGCTCGAGATGTTTGAAAAAATAATTTCAACATTAAGAATAGCTCGAGATTTTTGAAAAACTAATCGTTGAAGAATCCACTTAAGAAAATGCTGGGGCGAAACCCCTTTTGAGTATAACAACCATGGAAAAAAATGTGATGTACGATATTGTACGCGCATGGAGAACAAAAACAAAATTTGGAGCTCCAACACCACGTATTCTTCCTTCCAAAGAAATATAATTCGATGAAAGACTTTGTAACGGGCGATATCAGCTTGCTAAACAAAGAACTGCAGGCGCGCAGATTTATAGCCCAACAGCAGAAACTGTTGATTATTATTATACAGGATAAATAATATAATTTTTGTATTATTTTTTATACCCTTGCAGAGGGTATTATAATTTTGTCGTGAAATGTGTAACGCATAGAAGGAGACATCTCCGACCCCATAGAGTATATATATTCTTAATCAGCATCAACAGCCGAGTCGATATAGCCATGTCCGTCTGTCCGTCTAGTCCCTCAGCTTTAAAGCTATTTTAATGAAACTTTGCAGAACTCCCTCTTTCTGTTGCACGCAGCACATATGTGAAAACCAGCTGGATCGGACGACTATATCATATAGCTGCCATAGGAACGATAGGTTGAAAATTAAGTTTTTAAATGAAAAAACATTTTGTTTTTCAAGATATCTTGACCAAACTCGGCACATTAGTTTTACTTCACTCCTCATATATATGCAAAATCCTATTAAGATCGGACCACTATATCATATAGCTGCCATAGGAATGATCGATCGAAAATTAAGTTTTGTATGAAAAAACATTTTGTTTTTCAAGATATCTTGACCAAACTCGGCATTTATTAGTTTTACTTTACTCTTCATATATATGCAAAATCCTATTAAGATCGGACCACTATATCATATAACTGCCATAGGAACGATCGGTCGAAAATTAAGTTTTTGGATGAAAAAACATTTTGTTTTTCAAGATATCTTGACCAAACTCGGCACTTATTAGTTTTACTTCACTCCTCATATATATGCAAAATCCTATTTAAATCGGACCACTAAATCATAAAGCTGCCATAGGAATGATCGGTCGAAAATTAAGTTTTTGGATATAAAAACATTTTGTTTTTCAAGATATCTTGACCAAACTCGGCATTTATTAGTTTTACTATGCTCCACATATATATGCAAAATCCTATTAAGATCGGATAGAGTGGTCTATCATTTAACGATCGGTCGAAAATTAAGTCGTATGAAATTTTTGATAATTTTTTGATTATCAAGATATCTTGACCAAACTCGATATATACTATTTTCCCGGTACTTCTTAGATAGGGGCAAAGCACTATGAGCATTATGAAAAGGTTGGGTCTGCAAGGGTATTAGATCTTTGGCGTGCCGAAGATAGCCCTTCTTTCTCGTTTATATATATAAATGAATGAATAATAATGATAATAATATATATATATATAATATATATATATATAGTGACATATCCATAGTCGCACCCACCCTTTAACACAACTTAGCACATAAGCATAAGCACAAGTATAAACATTTCTAATATTGTAAACAAAGAGCCTGGTGATAACATCGACATTGGTCAAGATCAAACTGTCCCCCTTTGGTAGACATAAACAATTCACCCTAAATATGACGCCACTGTCAATGTTCCCATCAGAGCACCATCCCAGGCATTATTGCTGACGCAGCTCAAACTTCACTCAATTTTGACTCAAACACTCTCAAAGCGAAGTTTGCTAAGCGACTGCAACAGTTAGATAAATCAGTTCATATTCGGGAAGCAAATCTGAATGTACTCAACAAAAGTAGCCGTTAAGTGAAAATAATAAATTGAAATATTTTTTTTTATAGTCACAGCCGGTAGGATACTATCACTATCCCACGCATAATTGCTGACGCAGCTCAAACTTCACTCAATTTTGACTCAAACTCTCTCAAAGCGAAGTTTGCTAAGCGACCGCAAGATAAAGGAGTTTATATTCGGGAAGCAAATCTGAATGTACTCAACAAAAGTAGCCGTTAAGTGAAAATAATAAATTGGAATATATTTTTTTATAGTAACCTAACGTGTAGAGCTTAATTGGCGCATTCGGTAGGATACGTCGGGAAAAAGTAAAGATCGCTAAAGGATAATTAATTCCCAGATCTAACGCACAATCGCGACCGACAGTGTTTTCGGAGTGTAATAAACATTTTCTCGAATACGTATCCGCACAAGAACCTTCGGGTCACTAGTAGCTTAATAATATTGACCCTTTGGGCAATAAAGCTACTACAGTTAATAACGACTGGCTTTGCATATCGTTTGATCCCTGCAATACGTTATTACTGAGTCTTTTTAAGACACACACACAAAAAAAAAAAATTTATTCAAGTAATCACAAACTATAATCTTAAATAAAAGTGCAAAATCAAAGAACTATAAAGTTCAAACCTACAAACTCAAAACTATTTAAAAACAAAGATTATCATCTAACAAAAAAAAAGTGTATTACACCAAGATGACAATGGAATTATCAGAACAACACATCAACCAGGCCCTTTCACAACTTAGACAGGTGCCAAGCTTTGACGGATCAACGGATCAACTAAACGCCTTCATTAAAAGGATAGATTACATCCTACACCTGTATCCAACCCGAGATGTTAGACAACACAGCATCTTATACGGAGCCATCGAATTGCAAGTCACAGGAGATGCTCAGAGAATTTCACAAAGGACAACAGCCAACACTTAGCAGGAGCTGAGAAACACATTGATTGAAGAATACAAAGTGCAGACACCATTTGAAGAATTCGACGCTTATACAACACGAATTACCAAGGAAACGTCCGTAAGTTCATCGAGGAGCTCGAAAATAAATCTTTTGTTATATTAAATAAGTTAGCACTAGAAAATATACCTAGCAATACAACCCTTTATACAAATGCTATGAATAACACAATCAAAGATGTTATTACAAAAAAATTACCAGATAAGCTTTTCATGATGTTAGCCAGATACGACATTACGTTGACACAAAAACTAAAGCAAGTAGCTCAAAGGGAGGGATTATATGAAAATAGCGTTACAGAAAAACCTAAAAATAATAATGATCAGGGAAATCCAAATAACAATCGTAGGAACATGGGAAATTATCAGAAAAGTGCTAACCCAACCACCAGTTCAATAACACGAATCAGAGTTATCACGCACAAAATAAACAGCACAATAAGTCCGAAGACTTACTTATACCAAATTTATACCAAATTTCGCTAATATAGTAAAACCATTAACACTTAAATTAAAAAAGGGAGCAAAAATCAATATTAAAGACAGAGACTACGAACTAGCGTTTGAAAAGCTAAAAGTACTCATAACATCCGACCCAATTTTAATATACCCTAACTTCGAAAAACCATTTTCATTAACTACAGACGCGAGTAATATGGCAATAGGGGCCGTCCTTTCGCAAGAGCATAAGCCTATATGCCATGCAAGTAGAACTCGCAACGAGCATGAGATAAATTATTCAACGATTGAAAAAGAATTATTAGCAATCGTTTGGGCCACTAAATACTTTAGGTCCTATCTCTTTGGTCGACAATTTCAAATCCTTAGTGATCACAGACCACTCGTCTGGTTAAATAACATGAAAGAACCTAACATGAAATTACAAAGATGGAAAATCAAGCTAAATGAGTTTGATTTCCAAATTAAATACGTCCCAGGAAAAGAAAATTATGTGGCACATGCTCTGTCCAGAATTCAATTAAACGAAAACTTCTTAGGCGAAGATACAATTAAACAATTAAAACAGTAAACATTTACAAATCACAGAAAGACCTCTTAATAATTATAATCGACAAATAGAATTTGAAAAAGGAACTGAGACCGAAACAAAAGTCACGAATTACTTTCACAAAACCAACATAAAAATTACGTACAAAGACATGACTAATACGCATGCCAAACAATTAATAAAAGAATACTTATGCACAAAGAAAAGTGTGCTATACTTCCACAACGAAGCAGATTTTCCAATTTTTCAAGAAGCCTACTTAGAAATAATAAGTCCGAATAATTCAACAAAGGCAATGAAAACTAGTAAAAAATGAATAGACCTTCAAACATACGCAGAATTCAAAGAATTAATATTAAAAAAGCACAACGAACTATTACATCCAGGAATTGAAAAAACTATCAATTGGTTCAAAGAAACTATTTCCCAGATTATCAAAATTTAATTCAAAATCTAATAAATGAATGTGAGATTTGCAACATCGCAAAAACAGAACACAGAGATACAAAATTAACTTTCGAAATAACTCCGGAAATCGCTAATATCCGAGAAAAATATGTAATGGATTTTTACATAGTAGGAGATAAACAATTTTTATCTTGCATTGATATCTATTCAAAATTTGCATCATTAATAGAAATAAAAAGTAGAGACTGGTTAGAAACCAAACGAGCTATATTACAAGTGTTCAACCAAATGGGTAAGCCCATCGAAATAAAAGCAGACAAAGACTCAGCTTTTATGTGCACAGCTTTACAATTATGGCTAAAATCAGAAGCAGTATATATTAATATAATCACTAGTAAAAATGGTATATCCGACGTAGAACGATTTCATAAGACAGTTAACGAAAAACTAAGAATCATTAACAGCGACTCAGACGTCGAAAATAAACTTACAAAATTTGAAACTATACTCTACACGTACAATCATAAAACAAACTACAAAACGACTAACAGAACACCAGCCGACATATTCATATACGCAGGTACACCAGAGTATGACACTCAAGCTAAAATTCAAAAAGAAAAAGAATACTAATCAAAGCAAATATAACAATTACAGGTCAACAACAGACAGCGATCAAAACATACAAGCACCAGCTTAAACTAATTATTATAATATTACTATCAAGAACTGTAAACCATATAAATGCACAAAGTATTGAAATTAATCCTATCAAAGCCCATAACGGCTATCTCATATTTAAAACAGGAACCATAGACATTCCGACAGATTACGAATTCCACTGTTTAACGGTTAATATAACAAAAACCGAAGAAACTTTTGACAATTTAATTGAACAAAGTAAAGAATTCAATAACCTTATACAAATCGAATACCTAGTAGAAAAATTAAACAGAGAAATAAACGGCTTAAAAATAGCCAAACGCAGCAAAAGAGGTTTAGTTAACATAGTAGGAACAGTATAAGTTAACAACTAAGCATAAATATATTGCCCTAGCAATTAAGTAGCTTCGTATTAACAATGCTGACGCGCCAGAACTGAGTTCAGCGCTCTGCGCTAAGAACGGCCAGCAGCGGTAAGCTGACACTGCATGGAATGCTGAGTCGGCTTGCCGACCATGCTTTGATGGCGTGATGCATTGAGGCTTAGGGTATTTGTATAATTTGCTTGTCCCCTAGTTTTTAGTTTTATATGAAGCGCGCAACACATAAGTCGCCGAAATAAATATACTGCTCCGGCATTGCCGATAAAACATATCTTTCGTAATATTACTGGATCAAGGAGAACATATTTTGATCAAGGGCAGCGCGGGATCAACGCAACTTACCCAAGATAACATTGTGTTACATCGCAGAACATACATTAATGAATAACTGGCGCCCAACCAATAAATAGGAACCCATACCATGTAAGTTCATAAGTGATTTCAGTTTGAAGAAATTATTCACGAACGCCACGTACCGATACGTGTGATTTTTAAAAAAAAAAAAAAAAAAAAAAAAAAAAAAAAAAAAAATTGTAAAGTAAAGTAAATATTGCTGCTCTCTTCTGCCAGCATTTCATTCCTTTAAATCATTGCATACTTTCACTAAAAACTGTTGCATACTTTTACCAGCGTTCCTTGTCAATAAAGCATTGCATACCTTAAACGAATAATTATTGCATACTTTCGGCAGCATTACATTTTTTGCTGCATACCCCTAACAATTTTTTATAATAAATATTGCATACCCCAAGATTCACCAGTTTCCACTATTGCCAACAGCGTTACCTGCCGATCTTTCTCGATCGGCCTAAGTTTGAAAAGTGCCAACCATAAGCCAATGAGTTGGAATTATAGGGAGATAAAAGTCGAATATAATAGTGACGATAGCTGGGAGGGGGAAATCAATTGCTCAGTAGATCCTACTCCTGCAGATACCGTTGTAACTGAAGAAATGGAGCCGGCTCAAGTTCAGAATCTCATTGAGGGTGCCATCAGGCAAGCTTTAGCGCAACAACAAAATCAGTTTCAAGCACAAATAACCGCTTTAGCTTCACAAGTACAGAGTTTGCAGGTGGAGGCGCCGCAAATCGTCACATACGAGAAAATATCCGTCGATCCAAACGCCAAATGCGATATTCCCTTGGACATTATTAAATCTGTGCCGGATTTCTCCGGCGTACAGGATGAGTATGTAGCGTGGAGGCAAGCAGCCATCTACGCGTACGAACTATTCAAGAACTATCCAAAGAGCACTGCACACTACCAAGCGGTAGCGATCATTAGGAACAAAATCAAAGGCCCAGCTGGAGCCTTACTAGTGTCTCACAACACTGTCCTAAATTTCGATGCAATACTAGCTAGGCTAGATTGCACATACTCGGACAAAACATCCTTGCGCTTGCTGAGACAATGTTTGGAGTTAGTTACGCAGGGCGAAATGTCCCTGATGCAATACTACGATGACGTCGAAAAGAAACTCACGCTCGTAACTAACAAAATTGTAATGTCTCACGACCAAGAAGGCGCGGATTTGCTCAACCGGGAGGTCAGAGACGACGCCTTGCACGCCTTTATCTCCGGTCTTAGGAAGCCGTTGAGAGCGGTTGTGTTCCCTGCACAACCAAAAGATCTACCATCCGCTCTGGCCCTTGCCAGAGAGGCAGAAGCTAGCATTGAGAGAAGCATGTTCGCGAACTCTTACGCTAAAGCCTTGCAAGACCGAGCGCAAATTGCTGAAAGTAACAAAAACCGTGCCCAAGGCAAGCAAACCAGATTTAACAAAGATGAGCAAAATCAGGAGAGAAATCCCCATTTTGTGAAACGCCAAAAGGGCGGTCCCCAGCCCCAGGCCCCTAAAGATAATCAAACTGAGGCTCCACAGCCCATGGAAGTTGACTCTTCCTCCAGATTTAGACAAAAAACCGACTACAGCAAGCGTCAGGCTAATGAGTCCAACGCACCAAAACGCAAGAATTCGTCAGACCGTTCAACAGGTCAAAGACGACAACGCGTTAACAATGTCGTACAATCAGATTCCAAAGAAGCCGTAACAGAATTCGAGAAGGCGGCCAAAGAGGCAGTTGAAGAACTAGAGAGTGAGAACGAGTACGCACCTGGTGACGACTCGATTAATTTTTTAGGGAACACTCCCGGCTTCCGTACATTGAACGACGGTTGGCTGGGAGAACTCTGAAGATGTTGATTGACACTGGCGCGGCAAAAAATTATGTGAAGCCCTTAACAGAGCTAAAGACCATAACGCCGGTCGCCAAGTCATTCTCGGTAAACTCGATCCACGGGTCTACCGAAATCAAGCGCAAATGCTTGATGAACATTTTCCAACATACCTCCCCGTTTTTTCTCCTCGATACCCTAAGTTCTTTCGACGCCATCATAGGCTTCGACTTGCTAACACAAGCCGGAGTCAAATTGAACTTGGCAAAAAACACTCTGGAATACCAGAGTACATCCGAAAAACTCCAGTACTATCAATGTGCTGATGTGAACTTCACCGATGTCAACGACATCGTAGTCCCCCCTTCCGTAAAGAAAGAGTTCAGGGACATGATACTCAGAAACAAAAGAGCCTTCTCAAATGCAGACGAAGCTCTCCCTTTTAATACTGCTGTTATCGCTACAATCCGAACAGTAGACAACGAGCCTGTGTATTCAAGATACCCGAGTCTCATGGGTGTTTCTGACTTCATAAACAAAGAAGTCAAACAATTACTGGACGATGGCATAATCAGGCCCTCCAGATCGCCTTACAACAGCCCAACATGGGTGGTTGATAAAAAAGGCACTGACTCATACGGTAACCCAAAAAAAAGGTTGGTAATCGACTTCAGGAAACTGAACGAAAAAACCATACCGGACCGCTACCCCATGCCGAGCATCCCCATGATCTTAGCAAATCTAGGAAAGGCAAAATACTTCACTACCCTCGACCTAAAGTCGGGGTACCATCAAATTTACCTTGCGGAGCATGACCGCGAAAAGACTTCATTTTCAGTAAGCAGCGGCAAGTACGAGTTCTGTCGCCTACCATTCGGCCTGCGCAATGCAAGCAGCATATTCCAAAGGGCAATAGACGATATCCTGAGGGAACATATAGGAAAGATTTGCTTTGTCTATGTAGACGACGTCATAATTTTTTCTAAAAACGAAACGAAGCACCTTCAACACATTAACATTGTGTTAAAATGTCTAATCGACGCAAACATGCGTGTAGGCCCCGAAAAGACTCGTTTCTTCAAGGAAAGTATCGAATTCCTGGGTTTCATTGTAACCAAAGACGGAGCAACATCCGACCCCAAAAAAGTTAAAGCCATTCAGGAATTCCCTGAACCAAAGAATGTCTACAGCGTTAGGTCCTTCTTGGGGTTAGCCAACTACTATAGGGTCTTTATTAAGGACTTTGCCGCTATAGCGCGTCCGATATCGGACATACTTAAAGGGGAAAATGGTTCAGTTAGTAGGCACGTATCAAAGAAAATCCCTGTTGAATTTAATGAAGTTCAACGCGATGCATTTCACCGTCTGCGGAGTATTTTGGCATCAGAAGACGTCATGTTAATGTATCCAAACTTCCAGAAACCGTTCGATTTAACCACTGATGCTTCGGCCAGTGGAATTGGCGCGGTTCTTTCCCAAGGCAATAGGCCAATAACAATGATTTCTCGCGCCTTAAAACAGGCCGAACAAAACTATGCCACTAACGAAAGAGAATTGCTGGCCATTGTGTGGGCTTTAGGCAGATTGCAGAACTTTCTGTACGGTTCTAGGGAAATTAACATTTTCACGGACCACCAGCCGCTCACGTTCGCTGTGTCGGACAAGAACACGAATTCCAAGATTAAAAGATGGAAATCTTACATTGACCAGCACAATGCCAAAATGTTTTATAAACCGGGCAAAGAGAATCTGGTGGCGGATGCCCTTTCAAGGCAAAACATTAATGCTCTGCAAGATGGGCCCCGTTCGGACGCTGCAACCGTTCACAGCGAACTTTCCCTGACCTACACGGTCGAGACAACAGACAAACCTTTGAATTGCTTTAGGAACCAGATTGTCCTAGAGGAATCGCGTTTTCCGCTAAAGCGAAACTTGTTGCTGTTTCGCAGCAAAACACGCCACTTGATCAGTTACACTGACAAGAGCTCAATTCTCAAAACCCTCAAAGAAGTTGTGAATTCTGGAGTCGTTAATGCAATACATTGCGATCTTCCCACGTTGGCAAGTTTCCAACACGACCTGATTTTGTATTTCCCTGCTACCCAATTCTGGCATTGCAAAAATCTTGTGCAAGATATAACGGACAAAAACGAGCAGTTAGAAATCATCACTGCCGAGCACAATCGAGCGCACAGAGCAGCTCAGGAAAACATTAAACAAGTACTTCGGGACTATTATTTTCCCAATATGGCCAGTCTGGCCAAAGAAGTGGTTGCAAACTGCAGGGTCTGCACTAAAGCCAAATACGATAGGCACCCGAAGAAACAAGAACTCGGGGAAACGCCTATACCAAGTTATACTGGCGAAATGTTGCATATTGACATTTTCTCGACAGACAAGAAACAGTTCTTGACCTGCATAGACAAATTCTCAAAATTTGCAGTCGTCCAACCGATATTATCCAGAACGATAATCGATGTCACAAGCCCTCTACTGCAAATTGTTAACCTTTTTCCCGCAACCAAGACAATTTATTGCGATAACGAGGCGGCCTTCAATTCCGAGACCATCACTTCGATGCTCCGAAACGCCTACGGCATTTGCATTGTGAATGCGGCTCCGCTTCACAGCACCTCAAACGGCCAGGTGGAGCGCTTTCATAGCACCCTGACCGAAATTGCGAGATGCCTCAAGTTAGACAAGAAAATCAGCGACACTACAGAATTAATCTTAAAGGCTACGATAGAGTACAACAAAAGTTTGCACTCAGTAACCCTCGAGAAACCAATTGAGGTCGTTCATGCAGCAGCTTCTGATCGTCGCGGGAACGTCAAAAACAGGCTAATTAAGGCACAGCAAGACAATATCAAAAGGTGCAATGCATCCAGACAAAACCGCGTTTTCGAGGTAGGAGAAAAGGTGTTCCAGAAGAACAACAAGAGGCTAGGGAACAAGTTAACTCCCTTATGCTCAGAACAAAAGGTCGAAGCAGACCTGGGAACGTCTGTCCTCATTAAGGGGAGGGTGGTCCATAAGGACAACCTGAAATAAGTTTTCCTCCACAATTAGCTAGTAAGCCAACTCAGAGTTTAAACACCGTCTTATATTGTTCGTCCATTTCAGGTTTGCACTCACTTTGCTTGTGGCACTAGCAGCGGTAAATGCTCGGATCACCGACTTCTCGCATGCCAACTACATTCCGGTCTTAGACGGGGAAGTACTGGTGTTCGATCAACGTAGCTACTTGAGGCACTCAAGTAACATTTCCGAATTTGTTAGTATGATAGACGAGACGGAAAGACTGTCCGATTCCTTTCCACAGTCGCATATGCGCAAACTACTAGACGTAGATACAGATCACCTTAGAACATTGTTGTCCGTTCTTCAAGTGCATCACAGATTTGCACGAAGCCTCGATTTCTTAGGCACTGCCTTGAAGGTTGTTGCTGGCACCCCTGATGCTTCAGATTTCTTAAGGATCCGCGTTACAGAGACGCAGTTGGTGGAGGCTAACTCCAAACAGATACTAATAAACTCCGAAACTCAAAAACAAATAAACAGACTAACGGACACTATCAATAAAATTATCAGTTCCCGCAAAGGCGATTTGGTTGACACTCCTCATTTATTCGAGACCCTGTTGGCAAGAAATAGAATACTGAACACAGAAATTCAAAATTTAGTACTCACCATAACGTTGGCAAAAGCAAGCATAGTAAATCCTACAATCCTTGATCATACCGATCTAAAATCACTTATCGAACAAGATACCCCAATAGTTAGCTTGATAGAAGCTTCTAAGATCAAGGTCCTTCAGTCCGAGAATATTATCCACATATTAATAGCCTACCCTAAAGTTGAGTTTAGGTGCCAAAAGGTCTCCGTCTACCCCGTTTCACACCAACAAACCATTCTGCGACTCGACGAAGACACGTTGGCGGAATGCGAAAAGGATACCTTTGCAGTTACTGGATGCACCGTAACTACGCATAACACCTTCTGCGAACGAGCACGGCGCGAAACCTGTGCTAGCTCCCTTCACGCGGGAAACATCGCCAACTGCCACACTCAACCTAGCCACCTGAAAGCGATAATGCCTGTAGATGACGGCGTCGTGGTTATCAACGAAGCGACAGCGCGCGTCCGAACAGATGATGACGCAGAGGTAACCGTCTCAGGAACCTTCCTGATAACTTTCGAACGGTCTGCAACTATCAATGGCACAGAATTTGTAAACCTGCGCAAATCACTAAGCAAGCAGCCTGGCATCGTGAGGTCACCGCTCCTAAACATCATCGGACATGACCCGGCACTAAGCATACCACTCCTGCATCGTATGAACATCAACAACTTGCTATCAATTCGAGATTTCAAGGAGGAGGTAGTTGCGGCTGGCTCGCCTAAATTCTGGTTCGCGATTGGCGCGGTCCTGAATGTCGGACTAATTGGCTCATTCTTCCTTTTTCTGGTGCTAAGGAAAAGACGAGCCTCCATGCAGATGCAGAAGGCGATTGACAAATACGACATGCCCGAGGACGGCCATCATCCTGAGGGGGGGGTAGTTAACAACTAAGCATAAATATATTGCCCTAGCAATTAAGTAGCTTCGTATTAACAATGCTGACGCGCCAGAACTGAGTTCAGCGCTCTGCGCTAAGAACGGCCAGCAGCGGTAAGCTGACACTGCATGGAATGCTGAGTCGGCTTGCCGACCATGCTTTGATGGCGTGATGCATTGAGGCTTAGGGTATTTGTATAATTTGCTTGTCCCCTAGTTTTTAGTTTTATATGAAGCGCGCAACACATAAGTCGCCGAAATAAATATACTGCTCCGGCATTGCCGATAAAACATATCTTTCGTAATATTACTGGATCAAGGAGAACATATTTTGATCAAGGGCAGCGCGGGATCAACGCAACTTACCCAAGATAACATTGTGTTACATCGCAGAACATACATTAATGAATAACTTATATAAATACTTATTTGGAACATTAGATCAAGAAGACAGAACAGAAATTGAACAAAAAATAAGCAACTTAGCAGAAAACAGCGTTCAGGTTAACGAATTAAATCACATAATAGAAGCTATAAGCAAAGGAATAGAAATCATGAACGTACTAGATCAAGAGAAACAAAAAGGAAAGAAATTAGATATCCTTATATTTAACTTACAACACTTTACAGAATATACAAAAGACATTGAGATGGGAATGCAGCTCACCAGATTAGGCATTTTTAACCCAAAATTACTAAAACAAGACTATTTGTTGCATGTTAATTCTGAGAAATTGTTGAATACAAAAACTTCCACTTGGTTTAAATCAGATACAAACGAAATACTGATAATATCCCATATTCCTCGAGAAATAATAAAAAGCCCGGTATTCGAAATAATTCCATACCCGGATGATAATAATAACATTTTGACAGAAATAGCGCATGAAAAATATTTAACCCAAGACAAAAAAGTTTATAGCAAAGAAACAAAAAAATTAATGAATAATGAATGTTTGATAGGAATTTTAAACCAAATAACATCAGAATGTAGTTATACTAAAATTTTGCAAAATTTTCAAATCCACTACGTAGAACCAAATATAATTTTAACTTGGAATTTACCAAAAACTATATTAAATCATAATTGTATAAATAACGAAATAACAATAGAAGGAAACAATATAATAAAAATCTTTAATTGTTCACTGCAAATTAATGAAATTTCAATTTCAAACAATATGTTAGATTATACTCAAAGCATTTACGTAAGCAATGATGTTATAAAATTGGAGCCACTTTCGTTTGTACAAACGAAACAAATTATAAATGAACACACAAAATTTAACAATGTATTCCAGATAATTACAATAACCATATTTGTAATCATATTAATAAGTTTACTACTGTATTTGACATATAAGTTCAAAAGCACACCTAAGAAATTAATTATTAAATATAAAAAACACAGAGTAGAAAAAACACCTACAATAATAGGAAATACACCAATTGTAAAAGAAGAAAATGTTACACTATATCAAACTTTAACACCTGAGGACAGGCGCTTTTCTAATGGTTGGGGGAGTGATATATCCATAGTCGCACCCACCCTTTAACATAACTTAGCACATAAGCATAAGCACAAGTATAAACATTTATAATATTGTAAACAAAGAGCCTGGTGATAACATCGACATTGGTCAAGATTAAACTGTCCCCCTATGGTAGACATAAACAATTTACCCTAAATATCACGTCACTGTCAATGCTTCCATCAGAGCACTATCCCACGCATAATTGCTGACGCAGCTCAAACTAAGCGACCGCAACAGTTAGATAAATTAGTTCACATTCGGGAAGCAAATCTGAATGTACTCAACAAAAGTAGCCGTTAAGTGAAAATAATAAATTGAAATATATTTTTATACCCTTGCAGAGGGTATTATAATTTTGTCGTGAAATTTGTAACGCATAGAAGGAGACATCTCCGACCCCATAAAATATATATATTCTTAATCAGCATCAACAGCCGAGTCGATATAGCCATGTCCGTCTGTCCGTCTGTCTGTTTCTATGCGAACTAGTCCCTCAGTTTTAAAGCTATCTTAATAAAACTTTGCACTCCCTCTTTCTGTTGCAAGCAGCACATATGTTGTAAACCAGCTGGATCGGACCACTATATCATATAGCTGCCATAGGAACGATCGGTCGAAAATTAAGTTTTTGTATGAAAAAACATTTTGTTTATCAAGATATCTTGTCCAAACTCGGCATTTATTGGGTTTACTGTACTCCTCATATATGTGCAAAATCCTATAAAGAACGGACCACTATATCATATAGCTGCCATAGGAACGATCGGTCGAAAATTAAGTTTTTGTATGAAAAAATGTTTGTTTTTCAAGATATCTTGACCAAACTCGGCACTTATTAGTTTCACTTTACTCCTCATATATATGCAAAATCCTATTAAGATCGGACCACTATATCATATAGCTGCCAAAGGAATGATCGGTCGAAAATTAACTTTTTGGAGGAAAAAACATTTTGGTATTAAAGATATCTTGACCAAACTCGGCATTTATTAGTTTTAATATGCTCCTCATATATATGCAAAATCCTATTAAGATCGGACCACTCTATCATATAGCTGCCATAGAAACGATCGGTCGAAAATTAAGTCGTATGAAAAAACATTTTGATTATCAAGATATCTTGACCAAACTCGGCATATACTATTTTCCCGGTACTTCTTAGATAGTGGCAAAGCACTATAAGCATTATGAAAAGGTTGAGTCTGCAAGGGTATTAGATCTTTGGCGTGCCGAAGATAGCCCTTCTTTCTCGTTTAGTTTGCAGACTTTATCATTTGCATGAGATAAGCCTTCTGGAATACTCAAAAGATTTCTTATTTTAAATACCATTATGAAATGCAGTGCTAAGATTCATATGGTGTACCTTTAACTTAAGTGTGTTTGCAATTGATAAAATGAATCTAAAGCTAGATATTTTTGCAACTGCAGCAAATGTCTCATCGAGCTCCTAGTCTCGCTTTATTTCTAATTCGATTGCCATTTTTTTTCAATTTTAGTGGTAAAAATCCACCAGCCATCAGCATGTTTCTACCTTGAGGTTGGTCTACTTAAGTCCATGTCTTTTTATAGAAATGAAAATTTAATTCTTCTTCCCACTTAGTTCAGTCACTTCTATTCTTTATTTCAACATAAGCATAACATAACTAATAAATGCCCAGTTTGGTCAAGATATTTTGAAAAACAAAATGTTTTTTCATCCAAAAACTTAATTTTCGACCGATCGATCCTATGGCAGCTATATGATATAGTGGTCCGATCTTAATAGGATTTTGCATAGATATGAGGAGTAAAGTAAAACTAATAAGTGCCGAGTTTGGTCAAGATATCTTGAAAAACTAAATGTTTTTCATACAAAAACTTAATTTTCGACCGATCGATCCTATGGCACCTATATGATATAGTGGTCAGATCCAGCTGGTTTTCACATATGTGCTGCGTGCAACAGAAAGAGGGAGTTCTGCAAAGTTTCATTAAGATAGCTTTAAAACTGAGAGACTAGTTCGCATAGAAACAGACAGACGGACAGACGGACATGGCTATATCGACTCGGCTGTTGATGCTGATTAAGAATATATATACTTTATGGGGTCGGAGATGTCTCCTTCTATGCGTTACACATTTCACGACAAAATTATAATACCCTTGCTCGATTGATACACCATGTAGAAATCTAATTGTTGTTTAAGAACTTTATATTTTATAATTAATTTTTTTAGGTATGCTTTTGCACTTATATGTCAAATACAGTGTTAAGCTTATTAATATGATTACAAATATGGTTATTGTTTACATTGTTATTGGAATACATTGTTTAATTTTGGATGTTCATTTATAATTTGTTTCGTTTGTACAAACGAAAGTGGTTCTAATTTTATAACATCGTTGCTTACGTAAATGCTTTGAGTATAATCTAACATATTGTTTGAAATTGAAATTTCATTAATTTGCAGTGAACAATTAAAGATTTTTATTATATTGTTTCCTTCTATTGTTATTTCGTTATTTATACAATTATGATTTAATATAGTTTTTGGTAAATTCCAAGTTAAAATTATATTTGGTTCTACGTAGTGGATTTGAAAATTTTGCAAAATTTTAGTATAACTACATTCTGATGTTATTTGGTTTAAAATTCCTATCAAACATTCATTATTCATTAATTTTTTTGTTTCTTTGCTATAAACTTTTTTGTCTTGGGTTAAATATTTTTCATGCGCTATTTCTGTCAAAATGTTATTATTATCATCCGGGTATGGAATTATTTCGAATACCGGGCTTTTTATTATTTCTCGAGGAATATGGGATATTATCAGTATTTCGTTTGTATCTGATTTAAACCAAGTGGAAGTTTTTGTATTCAACAATTTCTCAGAATTAACATGCAACAAATAGTCTTGTTTTAGTAATTTTGGGTTAAAAATGCCTAATCTGGTGAGCTGCATTCCCATCTCAATGTCTTTTGTATATTCTGTAAAGTGTTGTAAGTTAAATATAAGGATATCTAATTTCTTTCCTTTTTGTTTCTCTTGATCTAGTACGTTCATGATTTCTATTCCTTTGCTTATAGCTTCTATTATGTGATTTAATTCGTTAACCTGGACGCTGTTTTCTGCTGAGTTGCTTATGTTTTGTTCAATTTATATTTTGTCTTCTTGATCTAATGTTCCAAATAAGTATTTATATACTGTTCCTACTATGTTAACTAAAACTCTTTTGCTACGTTTGGCTATTTTTAAGCCGTTTCTTTCCCTGTTTAATTTTTCTAGCAAATATTCGATTTTTATTAGGTTATTGAATTCTTTACTTTGTTCAATTAAATTGTCAAAAGTTTCTTCGGTTTTTGTTATATTAACCGTTAAACAGTGGAATTCGTAATCTGTCGGAATGTCTATGGTTCCTGTTTTAAATATGAGATAGCCGTTATGGGCTTTGATAGGATTAATTTCAATACTTTGTGCATTTATATGGTTTACAGTTCTTGATAGTAATATTATAATAATTAGTTCAAGCTGGTGCTTGTATGTTTTGATCGCTGTCTGTTGTTTACCTGTAATTGTTATATTTGCTTTGATTAGTCTTTTTTTTTCTTTTTGAATTTGGTTTTGAAATGTGTTATTTTCCTGCCTCTGTTAGTTTCCTCAAAATGTTTGTCGTCGATTTGTCTTAGTGTTCTGTTTTCTTGAACGGGGTTGTCGTCTTCGATTTAACTAATGGTGAGTGTTTGTATCTAGTGTCAATTTCATAATTTGTTCGTTTTTTATTGAGGTTATTTATTGGTTTTTCTTTATTAGCTTGAGTGTCATACTCTGGTGTACCTGCGTATATGAATATGTCGGCTGGTGTTCTGTTAGTCGTTTTGTGCTTTGTTTTAGGATTGTACGTGTAGAGTATAGTTTCAAATTTTGTAAGTTTATTTTCGACGTCTGAGTCGCTGTTAATGATTCTTAGTTTTTCGTTAACTGTCTTATGAAATCGTTCTACGTCGGATATACCATTTTTACTAGTGATTATATTAATATATACTGCTTCTGATTTTAGCCATAATTGTAAAGCTGTGCACATAAAAGCTGAGTCTTTGTCTGCTTTTATTTCGATGGGCTTACCCATTTGGTTGAACACTTGTAATATAGCTCGTTTGGTTCCTAACCAGTCTCTACTTTTTATTTCTATTAATGATGCAAATTTTGAATAGATATCAATGCAAGATAAAAATAGTTTATCTCCTACTATGTAAAAATCCATTACATATTTTTCTCGGATATTAGCGATTTCCGGAGTTATTTCGAAAGTTAATTTTGTATCTCTGTGTTCTGTTTTTGCGATGTTGCAAATCTCACATTCATTTATTAGATTTTGAATTAAATTTTGATAATCTGGGAAATAGTGGGTTTCTTTGAACCAATTGATAGTTTTTTCAATTCCTGGATGTAATAGTTCGTTGTGCTTTTTTAATATTAATTCTTTGAATTCTGCGTATGTTTGAAGGTCTATTCATTTTTTACTAGTTTTCATTGCCTTTGTTGAATTATTCGGACTTATTATTTCTAAGTAGGCTTCTTGAAAAATTGGAAAATCTGCTTCGTTGTGGAAGTATAGCACACTTTTCTTTGTGCATAAGTATTCTTTTATTAATTGTTTGGCATGCGTATTAGTCATGTCTTTGTACGTAATTTTTATGTTGGTTTTGTGAAAGTAATTCGTGACTTTTGTTTCGGTCTCAGTTCCTTTTTCAAATTCTATTTGTCGATTATAATTATTAAGAGGTCTTTCTGTGATTTGTAAATGGTTACTGTTGTCTTCTTGAGCACTATGTATTGTTGCTCTTGTGCTAATTGTATCTTCGCCTAAGAAGTTTTCGTTTAATTGAATTCTGGACAGAGCATCTACTACATAATTTTCTTTTCCTGGGACGTATTTAATTTAGAAATCAAACTCATTTAGCTTGATTTTCCATCTTTGTAATTTCATGTTAGGTTCTTTCATGTTATTTAACCAGACGAGTGGTCTGTGATCACTAAGGATTTGAAATTGTCGACCAAAGAGATAGGACCTAAAGTATTTAGTGGCCCAAACGATTGCTAATAATTCTTTTTCAATCGTTGAATAATTTATCTCATGCTCGTTGAGAGTTCTACTTGCATAGCATATAGGCTTATGCTCTTGCGAAAGGACGGCCCCTATTGCCATATTACTTGCGTCTGTAATTAATGAAAATGGTTTTTCGAAGTTAGGGTATATTAAAATTGGGTCGGATGTTATGAGTACTTTTAGCTTTTCAAACGCTAGTTCGTAGTCTCTGTCTTTTATATTGATTTTTGCTCCCTTTTTTAATTTAAGTGTTAATGGTTTTACTATATTAGCGAAATTTGGTATAAATTTGGTATAAATAAGTCTTCGGGCTTATTGTGCTGTTTATTTTGCGCGTGATAACTCTGATTCGTGTTGGAATAACCACTTGAACTGGTGGTTGGGTTAGAACTTTTCTGATAATTTCCCATGTTCCTACGATTGTTATTTGGATTTCCCTGAACATTATTATTTTTAGGTTTTTCAGTAACGCTATTTTCATATAATCCCTCTCTTTGAGCTACTTGCTTTAGTTTTTGTGTCAACGTAATGTCGTGTCTGGCTAACATCATGAAAAGCTTATCTGGTAATTTTTTTGTAATAACATCTTTGATTGTGTTATTCATAGCATTTGTATAAAGGGTTGTATTGCAAGGTATATTTTCTAGTGCTAACTTACTTAATATAACAAAAGATTTATTTTCGAGCTCCTCGATGAACTTACGGACGTTTCCTTGGTAATTCGTGTTGTATAAGCGTCGAAGGAGTTCTTCAAATGGTGTCTGCACTTTGTATTCTTCAATCAATGCGTTTCTCAGCTCCTGCCAAGTGTTGTCTGCTGTCCGTTGTGAAATTCTCTGAACATCTCCTGTGACTTGCAATTCGATGGCTCCGTATAAGATGCTGTGTTGTCTAACATCTCGGGTTGGATACAGGTGTAGGATGTAATCTATCCTTTTAATGAAGGCGTTTAGTTGATCCGTTGATCCGTTGATCCGTCAAAGCTTGGCACCTGTCTAAGTAAAACTTAATTATATAATTATATAAAAAACGTAATTATATAATTATATAATTAAGTTTTATATATAATTAAGTTTTACACGTTAGGTTACTATAAAAAAATATATTTCAATTAATTATTTTCACTTAACGGTTACTTTTGTTGAGTACATTCAGATTTGCTTCCCGAATATGAACTCCTTTATCTAAATTAAGTTTAACACGTTAGGTTACTATAAAAAAATATATTTCAATTTATTATTTTCACTAACGGTTACTTCTGTTGAGTACATTCAGATTTGCTTCCCGAATATGAACTAAATTATCTAACTGTTGCGGTCGCTTAGCAAACTTCGCTTTGAGAGAGCTTGAGTCAAAATTGAGTGAAGTTTGAGCTGCGTCAGGAATTATGCGTGGGATAGTGCTCTGGGTGAATTGTTTATGTTTACCAAGGGGGACAGTTTGATCTTGACCAATGTCGATGTTATCACCAGGCTCTTTGTTTACTATATTAGAAATGTTTATACTTGTGCTTATGCTTATGTCATGTTATGTTAAAGGGTGGGTGCGACTATGGATATGTCACTCCCCCAACCATAAGAAAAGTACCTGTCAGGTGTTTAAATTTGGATATAGTGTAACATTTTCTTCATTTACAATTGGTGTGTCTCCTATTATTGTAGGTGTTTCTTCTACTTTGGGTTTTTTATATTTATACCCTGAACCCATTAAAAATGGGTATAAGGGTATATTGTATTTGTGCAAAATCAAAATGTATGTTAGATGCAGAAGGAATCATCTCCGACCCCATAAAGTATATATATTCTTGATCAGCACCAATAGCCGAGATAATCTAGCCATGTCCGTATGTCTGTCTGTCCGTTCGTTCGTCCGTCCGTATGTATGAACGCAAGGATCTCAGAACCTATAAGAGCTAGAGACTTGATCGAGTTTGTTTCCGATAGTCGATAACTTACTCCGTTTCCAAGTAATCGATAAAAATCGATCTCGACATCCTGTTTTTTGATCAAATTGGGGAAATAATAAGAGCTAGAGTCACCAAACATGATATGTTGCTTCTAGAATATTATATATATGTGAAACTGCCAACCAATTTAAACCACAATTTAAATGCAATTGACTTTTTCAGAATACACAAATATTCTATGGTACAATAAGATATACTGTAGAAAATTTCATAAAGATCGGTTAAGAAAAAGCAAGGTTATATGCAACTGCGCAATTGAATGGGGCAGCAGCTTTAAGAATTTCTGTATACATATACACACAGACATTCACGCGCGTCTGCTTCGCATTCTAACAGCATTGTAATTGCATCTTTTTTTTGTAATATTATATAAGTTCCTTTTTTTATCATAAGTACTTAATTGTTGGTGTGTCTGCTGAATAGAGGCATAGTAGGTGGTGCGGTCTGTCGCGAGTTCGAGCCCTACCGGGGAAAGTATTATTATTATTTTTTTTTTGCTGGTGTGACTGTTGAGTAGAGTCGACAGCAAGTAATGTGGTCAGTTGCAAGTTCGAGCCATGCCAAGGAAACTTTTTTTTATTAATTTATTTGGTGTTGGAATAAGAGGGTTCAGGGTATGCCGTAATAGAGAGCTCCCGACTAGAACCTCTTACTTGTTTTTATGTTGGTTTTATGAAAGTAATTCGTAACTTTTGTTCGTTCTCGGTTCCTTTTTCAAATTCTATTTGTCGATAATAATAATTAAGAGATCTTTCAGTGATTTGTAAATGGTTACTGTTGTCTTCTTGAACACTATGTGGTTGCTCTTGTGCGAATTGTATCTTCGCCTAAGAAGTTTGCGATTAATTGAATTCTCGATAGAGCATCTGCCACATAATTTTCTTTTGCTGGGACGTATTTAATTTGGAAATCAAACTCATTTAGCTTGATTTTCCATCGTTGTAATTTCATGTTAGGTTCTTTCATGTTATTTAACCAGACGAGTGGTCTGTGATCACTAAGGATTTCAAATTGTTGACCAAAGAGATAGGACCTAAAGTATTTAGTGGCCCAAACGATTGCTAATAATTCTTTTTCAATCGTTGAATAATTTATCTCATGCTCGTTGAGAGTTCTACTTGCATAGCATATAGGCTTATGCTCTTGCGAAAGGACGGTCCCTATTGCCACATTACTCGCGTCTGTAGTTAATGAAAACGGTTTTTCGAAGTTAGGGTATATTGAAATTGGGTCGGATGTTATGAGTACTTTTAAATTTTCAAACGCTAATTCGTATTTTTTGTCATTTATATTGATTTTTGCTCCCTTTTTTAATTTAAGTGTTAATTGTTTTACTATATTAGCGAAATTTCGTATAAATTTCCTATAGAAACCACATAATCCTAGAAATGATTTCATTTCTATTGGGGTTTTTGGAATTGGGAATTTGATAATTGCTTGTATCTTGTTGGGATTTGGTTTTATAGCCTCAGTTGTGATGATGTGACCGAGAAATTCAGTTTCTTTTCTCATAAACTCGCATTTATCCAACTGTAGTTTTAAGTTAGATTCTCTAAGCTTATTAAATACTTTTTGTAGTGACAAGTGTCGTCGAAGTAGACCAGAGAATCCTTAAAAATTAAATCTTCTAAGAGATTGTTCATACAACGTTGGAACGTTGCAGATGCATTGTTAAGACCAAATGGCATGTGAGTGTACTCGTAATGGCCATGCTTAGTTGAAAATGCAATCTTGGGTATTGAACCAGCATCCATTGGGATTTGGTGTAAGCCTTTGGCTAGGTCAATGGTTGTGAAATATTGACGTGTTCCAAGTTTGTCTAATATTTCATCCATCATTGGGAAAGGGTATTTATCATTAATAGTTAATTGATTGAGATTGCGGTAATCTATGACTAACCGGAACTTTTGCTTTCCAGATGCATTGTTTTTCTTTGGAACGATTATTACTGGTGAGCAGTAAGGGGATTTGGATTTACGTCTGATATTTTATTCTATCATATCGCTTATTTGTTTATTTACTTCCTCATCGTATATTTGAGGATATTTGTATGGACGCTTGTAAATTGGGTCCTCATGTTTTGTTAGAATTTTGTGTTTAATTGTACTAGTGAAAGTCAAATTGTCACCTTCATGGTACTGGATATCACGAAATTCGTGAAAAACTTTTTTAATTTTTTCTTTGTCTTCTGAGTTTAGGTGCTCTAGCCTAAGCTCATTGTTTTCTATTAATTCGTTATTAATAGCGAAGTGAAATGGTCTGTCCTCTGTTAAGGGTGGATCAAGGCACTCTTGTGCGGTCATGTCCTCTTTGACCTCTTCGTCATTATATCTAAACCAAAAGTTAAATTCTCCTAAGGTTACGGATCCTTGTGCATAGTCTATTTTTGCTTGACATACTTCAAGGTTTCTCTCCCAATCAGATGATCATAATGCTCTGAGAAGTCTTGAATATAGAATTTTTGTTTACTCGGACAAATTTTGCTTGCTCCTAATCGTATGCTTTGTTTTAATTCAATAACACCACTTATGGTGTGAACCTTTAATGTTTTGTTGTAAACTGGAAAATTTAAGCGGTTTGCTTTCATTAGATTTATGGTTGAACCTGTGTCAATGACACATTTTAGAACTTCGTCATTCATAATCAATTTTATGAATGGATTTCTTCTGTTTGTTCCGAGGCTTGTTGATGAAAATTGTCGGATGTATTCATTTTCATCTGTCCACTGTTGCTATCTCTTTGACGTTTTGTCATAGAGTTTGGCGAATCCAAGCGTGAATAGGACTGATTTTGATAGTTCCAAGGATTTTGGGATCTACCTTGACTTAATTTCTGTTGGAACTCGTGGTGAGCTTTCTGATTGTCTTTGGACTTATTGTGCTGTTTATTTTGTACGTAATAACTCTGATTCGTGTTGGAATAACCACTTGAACTGGTGATTGGGTTAACATTTTTCTGATAATTTCCCATGTTCCTACGATTGTTATTTTGATTTCCCTGAACATTATTATTCTTAGGTTTTTCAGTAACGCTATTTTCATATAATCCCTCTCTTTGAGCTACTTGCTTTAGTTTTTGTGCCGACGTGATGTTGTATCTGGCTAACATCATGAAAAGCCTATCTGGTAATTTTTTTGTAATTACATATTTGATTGTGTTATTTATAGCATTTGTATAAAGTGTCGTATTGCTAGGTATATTTTCTAATGCTAACTTATTTAATATAACAAAATATTTATTTTCGAGATCCTCGATGAACTTACGGACGTTTCCTTGGTAATTCGTGTTGTATAAGCGTCGAAGGAGTTCCTCAATTGGTGTCTGCACTTTATACTCTTCGATCAATGCGTTTCTCAGCCCCTGCCAAGTGTTGGCTGCTGTTCTTTGTAAAATCCTCTGAGCATCTCTAGTGACTTGCATTTCGATGGCTCCGTATAAGATGCTGTGTTGTCTAACATCTCGGGTTGGATAAAGGTGGAGGATGTAATCTGTCCTTTTAATAAAAGTGTGCCTGTGCTGAGGTGTTGTTCTGATGGTTATCTCAGTGTAGTACACTTTTTTTTTGTTTTCGTTAGATGATTTTTTTTTTGTTTTTAAATAGTTTTGACTAAGTAGTTTTAACTTTTTTGTTCTTTGATTTTGCACTTTTATTTCTTTGCACTTTCTTTTTAATTTGGATCATAGTTTGTGATGGACTATTGTTTTAATGTTTTTATACCCTTGCAGAGGGTATTATAATTTTGTCGTGAAATATGTAACGCATAGAAGGAGACATCTCCGACCCCATAAAGTATATATATTCTTAATCAGCATCAACAGCCGAGTCGATATAGCCAAGTCCGTCTGTCCGTCTGTCTGTTTCTATGCGAACTAGTCCCTCAGTTTTAAAGCTATCTTAATGAAACTTTGCAGAACTCCCTCTTTCTGTTGCACGCAGCACATATTTGATCGGACCACTATATCATACATCTGCCATAGGAACGATCGGTCGAAAATTAAGTTTTTGTATGAAAAAACATTTTGTTTATCAAGATATCTTGACCAAAATCGGCATTTATTAGTTTTACTTTACTCTTCATATATATGCAAAATCCTATTAAGATCGGACCACTATATCATATAGCTGCCATAAGAACGATCGGTCGAAAATTAAGTTTTTGTATGAAAAACATTTTGTTTTTCAAGATATCTTGACCAAACTAGGCACTTATTAGTTTTACTTTACTCCTCATATATATGCAAAATCCTATTTAGATCGGACCACTCTATCATATAGCTGCCATAGGATCGATCGGTCGAAAATTAAGTTTTTGTATAAAAAAAAATTTTGTTTTTCAAGATATCTTGACCAAACTCGGCATTTATTAGTTTTACTTAACTCTTCATATATGTGCAAAATCCTATTAATATCGGACCGCTATATCATATAGCTGCCATAGGAATGATCGGTCGAAAATTAAGTTTTTGGATGAAAAACATTTTGTTTTTTAAAATATCTTGACCAAACTCGGCAGTTATCAGTTTTACTTTACTCCTCATATATATGTAAAATCCTATTAAGATCGGACCACTATAGCATATAGCTGCCATAGGAACAATCGCTCGCAAATTAAGTTTTTAAATGAAAAAACATTTTGTTTTTCAAGATATCTTGACCAAACTCGCCATTTATTAGTTTTACTATGCAACTCATATATATGCAAAATCCTATTAAGATCGGACCACTCTATCATATAGCTGCCATAGGAACGATCGGTCGAAAATTAAATTGTATGAAAAAAACATTTTGATTATCAAGATATCTTGACCAAACTCGGCATATACTATTTTCCCTGTGAGCTATAAGCATTATGAAAATGTTGAGCCTGCAAGGGTATTAGATCTTCTGAGTGCCGAAGATAGCCTTTCTTTCTCGTTATTTATTCGTTTGCTCTGAAAGTATAAAGAGCGCTCATATATTTAAATATTTTATATTATTTATAGTACCTCAATGTTTTACTACTAATTCCACTTCAACTTGATGAGAATTCAAGCGCAAAAGATGTGTGTAGGTAAGAGCTAATGCAGAAAGAAGCAAACATTTGTGGAATATTTGAGAGTAATACACCGTTTTATAGACATTTTATGCTTCAATATGATGAATATGTCTCAATAAAATGGTGTAGGTTTAACAGTAGTTATGAACTTCGTCATCTAAAAATTACTTGTTAACGAAGCTGAAAGAATAATGGTAAATGAGGAGAGGTTGAATCAGTTAACATTTTTGAAAAATTCTTAAGATCTGAAAATTCGATTGATTCATTTTAAAAAATTTTTTGACAAGCTTAAGCTGAGTAAACAAAAATATAGTTTTGTAAAAGATATTTATTTTTATTAATCAAATAAAGGATGGTATTCAAATAGTAATTCCTCAGTATCTGATAATATTATTGGTTGAGCTTCTTGATTCAAATAATCATGTCTATTGTTAAATATATCGTCCTCCTCATCTTCAATGTCTGTTTCAGGGTCTTCAACGGTATCATCATCCTCATCAAAAAGCTCGCAAGTTCTAGATGATATTATATTTTCTTGAATCTCACGATGTATTATTAAATCTGAATTTGAATTTGAATTTAAACTCCATGTATCATATTGAAAAATATCTGTTGATGATGACATTTCGTTGGATTGAATTTGCTGATTTTAACTGTTAATGATGAGGCTTCCGTGTCCAGTATTTTCTGTCGAATGGTTGTTGCTAGCACAAGGTCAAAGCTATTTAAATCTTTGGTATTTTACAGAGCTCTCTGAATTTATTTATTTTTATTTTATTTATTAATGGTCGACAAAACGAGTGTATTCCTCATTATTCAAAAGATTGTACAATAGAATTATATGCTAAAAGCCTAGTTAAAGGATACAATTTTCTAAATAGGATCACCGACCGATGGAGGTGTTTTATTTGCCAGTCCGGCCAGCTGTGCCCCTTTTCACAGCTAATTTTGTCAGTGACGCTATTAGAGCCTATATCTAAGCAGAAGGTTGTAAGTAGGAAAAAAGTGATCTCAAGTAAAATTCAAAATAATCTTAATTTGCTATATTCATAAAGAAAATATAATAAATAGGAAAAAAGAAAGTAAGAAGATTTTTAATAAAGTAAAGCAGTGTAAGTTAGATAAAGAGTGCTAAGTAGATAGGACAAAGAGAAAAGTAATGGGAAATCACCGACCCGGTGGGGGAAAATTTTTCAGCCTGCCCGGCAAGCTATGCCTCTTCTTATAGCTGGGAATAGTCAGCGACTTCCCGAAGGTATCCTGAAAGCAACGATTTTATTATGGGTAGAGACAGTTCGGTAGAGAAAACGTGATGCAAACCATTATAATTTTTACATAGCACGCGAAAAGAATTGTGCAATCTGTTGTGCACGTAGATAGTAATAAGGGGCGATAATTTCTGGTTGGTCTAGCCGGAACAGAGAATTGAAGACGCCCTAGCAGAAAAGGAGAATCTATGTCGCCAATAATCAACTTATGTAGAAGGACAACACCGAGAATTGTCCTTCGGTTGGTTAACGACGAAAGGTTGAGAAGAAGCAGTCTGCTGGAGTAGGACGGCAACCGAAGATTAAGGTCCCAATTTAAACCTCGTAAGGCAAAAAGCAGAAATTGCTTCTGAACAGATTCAATACGATCCTGGCTGTTGTTATACTGTGGAGACCAGATGCAAGAGCAGTATTCAAGGATAGGGCGAACAAGAGAGGTGTACAGAAGTTTTATTATAAAAGGATCGTTCAACTCTTTAGACCATCGTTTAATGAATCCAAGTACACCTTTTGCCTCATTAACAATGGTATCTATGGGAAGATTGAAACAGAGTTTAGAATCAAAAATAACGCCTAGATCCTTAATTGTTAGTATACGTTGCAAAGGGATATTGTCGATTGTATAACTGACAAGGTAAGGTGTAGTACAATTAAATGTCATAAACATACACTTTGAACAATTTAGATGCAATTGATTGGCCGAACACCAAAGTTGCATAGCGTTCAAATCGTCTTGTAGACGAGAATGATGTAGGGGGTTAGTGTATGATAGAAAAAGTTTGACATCGTCCGCATACATGAGTACACGGGCATGTGATATAACAGAGGGAAGATCATTTATAAAAGAGTAAAGAGTAAAGGTCCAAGATGACTACCTTGAGGAACACCAGAAGTAACGTGAACCCTTTTAGAGGTAGTCAACCTCAGTATTACTCTTTGGGTCCTACCTTTTAAATAAGAATTAATCCAAAGTAAAAGGGACAGAGGGAAACCTATTCGGTCAAGTTTAAAAAGTAAAATGTCATGGTGCACAGAGTCAAACGCCTTATTGAAGTCAGTGTAAATGACATCAGTTTGCATTTTTGAAAGGAAAGAATCATTTACCAAGGAAGTAAACTCAAGCAGATTGGTCGTAGTTGACCGATTCTTTACGAATCCATGTTGAACAGGGGAAACAACTGATTTGCAGAAATGCTGCAAATTCGAAGTGATTATATTTTCAAATAATTTAGGAATAGCGGACAGTTTTGCAATGCCCCTGTAATTTTGTATATCACTCTTCCCACCTTTCTTGTGAAGAGGAATGATATAAGATTCTTTCCAAAGAGATGGAAAGACAGAAGTTTCAAGGGATAGATAAAAAAGCTTTAGCAATGGATAAAAAAGGGAAGAACTACACTCCTTGAGTAGACAACTAGGAATATTGTCCGGCCCAGGAGAGTAAGAAGATTTTAAAGAGTTTATAGCTAATAGGAGGGAGGTATAGAACTAGCGGAAGAAATAGTATAAGGGTAAGAATTACTATTAGGACAGACTGAAGAGTAAGTTGATTGGAAAAAAATTAGCAAAGAGGCTAGCAGAATCAACGTCATTGCTAGCTTTATCCATCCCAAGAAAAAAAGAAGATGGCAAACTTGAAGATTGACGCTTCAAGCTTACAAAATTATAAAACTGTCTCGGATTTCGGGCGAATTGCCTTTTACAGCGAATTAGATAATTCTCATAGCATTGAGAATTAAGAAGAAAGAAGTTCGACTTGGCTATGGAATATTTAGCCAAGTCTGTACACGAACCAGACTTCTTAAACTTTTTAAAATATTTAGATTTTACATTTTTTAGATGTGATAATCTGGGAGTAAACCAGGGTGGTTTTGAAAAAGTAGTCGAAGGAATTGACTTAGGAATACACACATCTAAGAGGGAGTTTAGGGTGATATACAAAAATTTAATGGCTGTATTCATATCAAGTGAGTCATATAAGAAAGACCAATCGGTTGAATAAATAAGCTGGTTCATCAAATAATAATTTCCTTTGCGAAAGCAATAGCAGGGCTTGTTGGCTGATGAGCACGAAATGAAAGGATTAAAATTTAGCATTGTAATCTCTAAAGTTGGATGATAGACATCCTCAGGAAGAGATAAAGGAGGGGACCTAGACACATTAAAAATAAGGTAGCCGTTAACAAATACAAGGTCAAGTGTTCCATTCATATGATTAGAAATTGAATTGATTTGAAACAACGTAAGATCAAGCATGCAGTCTATAAAATCGTGCTGAGCTGAAGGCACTAGATAATTTTCAGCAGTGAATAATGACCAAGAGATGTTCGGCAAATTAAAATCACCCAACACCATTAATAGGTCATTATCACGCACGTGTGAAGTAACTTCTTTAATACAAGTAATATGATTCATATAAACTTGAATATCAGAAGAAGGTGGGACATAAGAGTATGTTACATAGATATTCCGTGTACGGAAAGACACCTTAACTGAGACAATCTCAGCGTCAGTAGGCGTACTAAAACAGAACAGTTCAGACTGGAGAGTGGCTTTAACGGCAATTAACACCCTACCACCTCAAGTCGGCCGATCATTTCTAAACAAAATAAAGTTATTCGGTAAAATCTCAAATCAGATATCGTTGAGTTTAACCATCTTTCTGAAAATGCTATTATATCCGAATCGAAGGAAGTGCTGGCCATGCAAAGATTTTTAAGCTTTGAAATGAGACCTCTGACATTCTGATAATGAATAAAGATTTGGTCAGAAGATGAAGCTAGTTTTTTGGGGCAGAAATGGTACCCTGTATTGAAGGGACTGGAAGGGTGACAGGCTGGTTACGCTTTTTAGGCTTGAACTCATGAACAATCATGTGTGGTGGCCAAAATTTGGGATCACAAATAATTGGGAACATATCATGTGAAACATTTATTTTGAATGATGATATTTCACGAGGGGTGGAGAAATTAAATTTGGTCATTGATACGCTAGCAGAAGATTTGCTAGCAATATAGGCTGCCAATGACTCAGAAGTGGTGTCCGACGAAAGTCGAGACACAAAAACTTGCCTACGAGGGGCAACTACCGCTAAAGTAGGCTCTGATGGGGCTGTAGGTAATACAGGAGTTGGAGAAGCTATCGAGGCACAATGATTGTTTTTAACAATCTGGGCAAGATTGCACGCAGGTCTACCTTTGCGGCCAGGAGCTGACGGGGCTGAGGCAGTGTGATTAATTGAGACGGGATCAGCTACGGGCTCTACTGGGACTAGTACAGGGGTTGAAACAGGGGTAATTGGACAGTCGCTTGCAGAAGGCGATAAAGACAACATTGGAGATACCTCCAAGTTGTTAGGAAGGGACAAGAAAGTCGTAGGTGTCTGATCAGACGTAGAGGGCAATTGCAAAAGTTGAGGATCCAACCGGCGATTGGTTGGGGACTCAAATTTATATTTGCCAAGCAACTCGAAACTCGAGTCAAAATTACTCGAGAGCTGCTTAGCCACATTATTTAATTTTAAGAATTGACTTCTCACAGAATTATACATTCTGGAGAAATCAATTTGCTTGTCGATGCATTCTGGGCACGACCAACGCAAGCCACCGCAGCCCTTCTTTAGCACATTTAGCATGCAATATATTCTCACACAGCCAGCAAAAACAAATTGCGGCAGTGCAGCCTGCTTGAACGTGCACGGTTTCTTACAGCACGACATAATTATTAAATGCGTAAGCAACTTGCGAGAGCGCAGAGCACAAGATAGAGCAAGTAAACACTCAAAAAACAATTATTCGTACACAAACAAATTGTTTGGTGCGAAAAGCAATAGAAAAAAATTTGCGAGAGCGCGATGCACAAGCAGAAAGTATGCAGCGAACACACGCACAAATAAGTGTATGCACAGGGGAGCACCAAGGCAAAAGAATCAAAACAGGCAATAACAACAAACAAGGAACTGACGCCGCGTTTTATAAAATGCAATAATTAACAGACTTACGCTGCACAACAGATAACACTTTGCACAGTTTATAAAAGCTTTTTAAATAAAGCACCGAAAAATGCAAAATTTTGAAATAAAAAGCAGGATAAAAGCGCAAAAATATATAAAAATCTTGGAGCACAAGTAAAACACGTCAATCACTCTCAACTGAGAACTCTCTGTTATCATTGGTGTTTTTTTATCTCGTTATTTGTTTTAGCTGGATTTAAATATATTTTATATTTTGCTTCTTTCACCTTATCTTCACGTCCACTCTCACGGCCGGTTAAACGTTGGGAATCGCTCATTCTTATATTTTTTGAATACAGCAGAATTTGATTTATTTATACATCTTCCTCTCTGAAATTTAATAGTAATTTTTTAGGGTAACTTCGTTTAACTTTATCTCTCTCAATTTATATACATTATCAGAATAAAATTATAAAAAGCAAGTCAGTTTTTTTTAAATGTTTTTATTTAACCAATTAATTTACAATCTTATAGTGACCCCATGCATAAGTGTGTATACAATCATCTCTTATTTTTCTCTTATCATCTTGAGAACTTAAAGCTTCTTTTGTTATTTATTGAGTCTACAACTTATGTAAGTTAGATCTAAAAATTAACATATTATTTGTTGTATATGATTTATTATTGAAAAGTCAATCTTTAAAGCATTTCACACTGATGTTTTCCAAAATTGATTTATGAGCATGATCATCAGAATATTCAGATGTTTCGAATTTCATTTCAATATCATCTCTAATATCTGCCTAAAAGTCCTCAGCTTTAATTGCATATATTAAGGAGTCTGTATCCATATAATTTAATGCTAGATCAGCTTTAAACTTTGCTATCATATAATCATAATTCAAATCATACATCAACAATTTCGAAAGATCTAACACTGTAAAACCTAATTATATGGGCTTATTATAATAGTTATGCAATCTTTTTATTTGAATTGCATACATATTATTCGAGAATTGCACTGAGCTATGAAAGTTTGATTTTGCGATTAATGCCCCTGCTCCCAATCTATTGCAAGACGTTGTTTCCCATGCAGTTACCAATTAAATGTTTTTAGGCTTTTCAATGTTTTCCATGGTTATCCCATATACTGCATTATTTAATAGCTTAAAAAATCTTTTTCGAAATTTTTTTTTCTCCTGCGTTCTGTGATATGTATAAATATCAATATATTTTCTTAGCCAAGGAAACCGCTTAAGCCGTAATATACGGTAAATCTTAGTTAACCGCAATCCGTTATGAATATATTGTTGAGGATTTCTATAACGTATGGGATATTTATATTTCGATCTTAGGTTTTAGCTTTTAAACAGTATATTTTGCAGTCGCTTTTTTATTGTTTGGATAAAACGGCAAGTCGTTATGCATATCATGAAGGTATCTTAGATATTCTAAATCTTCTTCAACAATATATCCATATTCACATGTTTCAGAAATTGAAAATAAATGAAATGATCGTATTTTATCCTTACTTAAACACTGGAAATCTCCATGTGGAAGATATTGTGACATCGCCCACCCATATGATAATTAGAATCCAAATACATTAAATATTAAGAGGGTTTTGTGCTATCATAATCATTTATATACTTATGAATACAATTGAATACAATTGAATATCTCTGTCAACATTGTACTAATCCCCCACGAATACCATTTTGTATAAATCTTTGCATATCTATGTCTGTAAATGATTCTAATTCTATTCCTGTTGTTTTTAGCATAGCATCCCAAGATAACCCCGGAGCTGTGTAATAATGGGCTCGGTGCAATGAATATATATTCTTGCAAATTAAACGAAAATTTTCGAAAACATCTGCAAGCAAAAGTACATCTGTCTTTAAATACAGCTCCATATATTCTTTGAGGGTTTTACAATTAACGAGAAAGAAGGGCTATCTTCGGCACGCCAAAGATCTAATACCCTTGCAGACCCAACCTTTTCATAATGCTCATTTTGCTTTGCCCCTATCTAAGAAGTACCGGGAAAATAGCATATGCCGAGTTTGGTCAAGATATCTTGATAATCAAAATGTTTTTTCATACGACTTAATTTTCGACCGATCGTTCCTATGGCAGCTATATGATAGAGTGGTCCGATCTTAATAGGATTTTGCATGTATATGAGGAACATAGTAAAACTAATAAATGCCAAGTTTGGTCAAGATATCTTGATAAACAAAATGTTTTTCATACAAAAACTTAATTTTCGACCGATCGTTCCTATGGCAGCTATATGATACAGTGGTCCGATCTTAATAGGATTTTGCATATATATGAGGAGTAAAGTAAAACTAATAAATGCCGAGTTTGGTCAAGATATCTTGATAAACAAAATGTTTTTTCATACAAAAACTTAATTTTCGACCGATCGTTCCTATGGCAGCTATATGATATAGTGGTCCGATCCGGTATTATAATTTTGTCGTAAAATGTGTAACGCATACAAGGAGACATCTCCGATCCCATAAAGTATATATGTTCTTGATCAGCATCAACAGCCGAGTCGATAGAGGCATGTCCGTCTGCCCGTCTGTCTGTCTGTCTGTTTCTATGCGAACTAGTCTCTCACTTTTAAAGCTATCTTAATAAAATTTTGCAGAAGTCCCTCTTGCACGCAGCACTTATGTGAAAACCAGTTGGACGGAGGTTGCATTAAAATTAAAAAATCAACAAATAATTTGTTACTTTTTAGATGTAACTTACATAAATTTTACACTTAAATACAAACTGACTCGCCTTTTTTAATTTTATTATTTAATTATTTAAACTTTAGAGAGGAAGATGTATAAATACCGTACATCATATTCATTTTCAGTTACCAATTTAATATTTGTAATTTTTTTTAACGTTTTCCATGGTTTTCCCATATACTGTATTATTTAATAGCTTAAAAAATCTTTTTCGAAATTTTTTTCTCCTGCGTTCTATGATATGTATAAATATCAATATATTTTCTTAGCCATGGAGACTGCTTAAACCGTAATATACGGTAAATCTTAGTTAACCGCAATCCATTATGAATACATTGATGAAGATTTCAATAACGTCAGGGATATTTATATTTCCCTGGTCTTAGGTCAGCGATAAGCTTTTTAACTGTACACTTTGCAGTCGATTTTTGATTACTTGGACAAAACGGCAAGTCGTTATGTATATCATAAAGGGATGTTGGGTATTCTAAATCTACTTTAAGAATATATCCATATTCATACGTTTCAGAAATTGGAAATAAATGAAATGATCGTATTTTATCCTCACTTAACCACTGGAAATCACCATGTGGAAGATATTGTGACATCGCCCACCCATATAGATAATTTGAATTTGAATTAAGAGGGTTTTGTGCTATCATAATCATTTATATACCTATGATTAGCAATTGAATATCTCTGTCAACATTGTACTAATCCGCCATGAATACCGTTTTGTATAAATCTTTGCATATCTATGTCTGTAAATGATTCTAATTCTATTCCAGTTGTTTTAAGCATAGCATCCCAAGATAACCCCGGAGCTGCGAAATAATGGACTGGGTGCAATGAATAAATATTCTTGCAAATTAAACGAAAATTTTCGAAAACATCTGCAAGCAAAAGTACATCTGTCTTTAAATACAGCTCCATATATTCTTTGAGGGTTTTACAATTAAAAACTCTCCACACGTTCTGAGCGTATATATAATCATCATCTAAACATTCTCTATTTGCAAGACTGTTGAAAAATTGTCCCCTTGGTGGAAGACCAGTTTCTTGCAAACATTCAAATTTAGTAAAGTAATCATAAGGGAAAATTCCCTTCCTATGTAGTAGATGAAAGTGTGTTTCGTCTGGGAAAAACCGTTCAACAGTTGTGAAATTATTATGTTCTAAACTAGAGCTAAGACTATCTAGATTTGCAGCCATAAATCGAAATGAGTGTAAAACACGTATTTCCAAATTAGTATTATGCTCTGTAATATATGTGTATTTTGAAAGGGAAATATAAATCTCCTTATTGATAGGTAGAACCTTAATTTCACCTTCAATTTTTGACAAATCTCTTACAAACAAGTGTGAAAAATTATGAACAGGTACGGGGATAAGTAAGGCAATTGCGTAATTCATGTTACAGTCATTATGAGCTGCCCCTCTAAATTAACCAGTTAAGTGGCAATGATCCCGTATTCTATCGAAGTTTAAAATCTTAGAGCAAATGTGTCAATTTATAGCATTTTTAAATTTAAGCTCATCTTCTAAGCTGATTTCGATTGGCTTTACAGTAGATAAATATTTGTCGTTATGCGAATAGTTTAAGCATACATTACAGAAATGTAATTTCCTCGTATGCAAAGTGAACGATTGTGTGTAAGCCTGGAGGAGAAAATATGATTGATATTAAAAAAGAAACGTATATTTTTTTTGTATTCTTTACATACCTTGATAGGTTCTTAATCCAGGTATATTGAGATACATCTCGCTTTTTCAAAAGCAATAGAATAATATGTTTCCCGCGGTGCTCTTTGGTTAGATAGAGTGGTCCAATAATTTCATTAATGTCTTCATCATAGCCAAAGACATTTATACTTAAGTAAGTATTTTGTTTCTCGAACAGTTTAATGTCTTTGAGCTTTCATGGAAATTCCATATTTTGAAATTTGAATGAGAATATCTTATCAATTTCAATAATTGGACTCCTTATATCATAGATTTTATTTGGGGCACACTTATCAGCATTATGTTGCAAGTTCTTTAGGGCTGCTATTAAGGCCCACTTTAAGAAAACTCAACGTCGATTTTATATTAATAATAGCTTTCTTCAAGCTCAATTTTCGTGGTAATGGAATAAAACTAGAGCCTCTAAGCGGTTTATATTTATTGACGTTCATTTCCAAACGTATAATTTTTATGAGAGTCCAACCATTATCTCCCTCTTGGAATTCATCCATCTTTGAACTTATGATGTATGAGTAGCTTACGAATATTTCTTCTAAGTCAGAAGACTTCGTAGCCACACACATTTTAGTTTGATGGGATTTAATAATTATTTCAAAATCTTCACCATCAGTATTACTATTATTTATTTTCAAATAATCAGCCAAACGTTCAAAGTTGATTTTATATGAGGTGTGCACCTCTAAAACACTTTCCATTCTTGGAAGTAATTAACTGCTTCCAATAGGAACTCTTCAGGGAACACAACGTTATCCGAAGTATTTCTATATGAATAGGTGTTAATCTGGATTTGGAATCCGGATGCCGCAAGTCTAACATAGCCATCCAACGGTGGGGAGGCCTTATTTTTGTGCTCATTTGTCCGCAAATGTTGTGCCCAGCGATTATGAGCCACCGTTACTCCACAAACCTCACAAAAGCGTTGTGCATTTTGATTATTGTTTGCTGATGTTGATGCCGTTTCTTAATATTGTTATTTCGATGACTTTTTCACATTAAAACTTTCCCCCAGCCACATTATAGCTCGCTGATAACATGGCAGCGCATTCCCCCTCCCCATCGTTCCTTCCCATCCAATCACATCCATCGTAAACACTCCACACACACAAATGGTAACATTACAATGCCGTCCCCATCCTCAACACACTCACACATACACAAATGTCAACCTTAACAAAAATATTTATAATCTTGCGCTTGCGTTGCCAACGCAATCCCTCTCCCCTTCCTTTCCAATCACATCCAGTGTAAGCAAATGTGATCTTGCTCCCCACACAGACACACACACACGCAAATGGAAACATAATACCCCGTCCCTTTCCTCATGTCCACCCAATTCTTTCTTCTGATATTCAAGTTTATATGAAACATAATACTTGTATTATTTGAAGTTTCTTCATACGTACGTGATAATGACCTATTTATGGTGTTGGGTTATTTTAATATGCCGAATATCTCTTGGTCATTCACTGCTGAAAATTATCCAGTGCCGTCCGCACAGCACGATTTTATAGACTGCATGCTTGATCTTTCGCTGTTTCAAATCAATTCAATTTCTAATCATTTGAATAGAACACTTGACCTTGTATTTGTTAACGACTACCTTACTTCTAATGTGTCTAGGTCACCTCCTTTATCTCTTCCTGAGGATGTCTATCGTCCTACTTTAGAGATTGTAATGCTCTATTGTAATCCTTTCATTTCGTGCTCATCAGCCAATAAGCCCTGCTGTTGCTTTCGCTAAGGAAATTATTCTTTTCTTAATCAGCTTATTTATGCAACCGATTGGTCTTTCCTTTATGACTCGGTTAATATGAATACTGCCATTCATTTTGTTGCGCTATTGATCTTTTTCAATAGCTTTCACAAATAGAAATAATTAACTATTTATTTTTTGTGTTCAAAATTGTTTTATATTTCTTAAAGTTACGAGAAGCAGGCAGACCCGAATTGGTCTGTGCTTATTATTTAAGAACAATAGTTTATATATAGGCAAGCGAACCCGAATTAGTACGTGCCAATTTTAGCGAAGAGATAATTATTAGTTATAATTTTGAGTAATGCAATCTGTCCATCGAACAGATTCATTTTAGATATCTCACGCATGAGATTAGATAATAAGACGGCAACACAGAGCTCTAGCTTTGGAACTGTGATTGTTTTCAGAGGAGCTACACGCGATTTGGAACACAACAGCTGACAACTGGCTGACGTTCGTCGAGAAAGGACGTAGGCACAGACCCCATATGCTTCGATGCTGGCGTCACAGAAACCGTGAACTTCTAACTCTGCTGCAGGTATTGACACGAGACGAGGAAATTTAAGAAACTGTGCCTTCTCAAAACTGCAGCAAAGATCATGCCAAGCTGTTGCCAGTGATGATGGAAAGCTCTCGTCCCACTCAATCTTCTCCTTCCAGATCTGCTGCATAAAGATTTTAGCCTTGGCAATTACCGGCCCTATGAGTCCAAGCGAGTCATACAAGCGAGCTATGGTCGATAGAATTGACCTTTTGGATGGTTTAGATCTCTGCTGAATGGACGAAAAGGAAAACAACAATGGATTCGACGCTGAGTCCCAAGCGAATCCAAGAGTTTTGGTGATGTTTTTTGAAGATACGGTAGTCCTGGGAAAAGCCTTATCTGGCCGACGCTGAGAAGGTCGTAAAACAGGCTAGCTCCAAGTAGCAAGTCCACGGTTTATAAAAAGACGGATCTGCAAGTTTTATGTTATCGGGAATGTTCCAATTCGTCGTGTTGATAGTAAAACTCGGTTGACTATCAGTTATGTTAGGCGCTACCAGAGCTGTAAGGCATGTTGAGTATTCAGAGACTTGAGACTGTATTGTGATGGGGACCGTGTTTCCTTCTGTTTCAAAACGAGAATCTCCTAGACCAGAGACAATGGCTGAGGACTTCTGCTTGTTTAGCTGAAGCTGTTGAGCAAGGCGCGACGTTATAAGGTGAAGCTAAAAACAACATCACTACTGAAATACTGGGCAACAAGAGATGTGGAGGTAGATGGCGATAACTTAGCGAAAGAGGCATGGGCTATCGGCGATGAATTTGCAGGCTCAGTCAGCTGACCAGACGGAAATTTAAGAAACTGTGCCTTCTCAAAACTGCAGCAAAGATCATGCCAAGCTGTTGCCAGTGATGATGGCAAGCTCTCGTCCCACTCAAGCTTCTCCTTCCAGATCTGCTGCATAAAGATTTTAGCCTTGGCAATTACCGGCCCTATGAGTCCAAGCGGGTCATACAAGCGAGCTATAGTCGATAGAATTGACCTTTTGGATGGTTTAGATCTCTGCTGAATGGACGAAAAGGAAAACAACAATGGATTCGACGCTGAGTCCCAAGCGAGTTCAAAAGTTTTGGTGATGTTTTTTGAAGATACGGTAGTCCTGGGAGAAGCCTTATCTGGCCGACGCTGAGAAGGTCGTAAAACAGGCTAGCTTCAAGTAGCAAGTCCACGGTTTATAAAAAGACGGATCTGCAAGTTTTATGTTATCGGGAATGTTCCAATTCGTCGTGTTGATAGTAAAACTCGGTTGACTATCAGTTATGTTAGGCGCTACCAGAGCTGTAAGGCATGTTGAGTATTCAGAGACTTGAGACTGTATTGTGATAGTGACCGTGTTTCCTTCTGTTTCAAAACGAGAATCTCCTAGACCAGAGACAATGGCTGAGGACTTCTGCTTGTTTAGCTGAAGCTGTTGAGCAAGGCGCGACGTTATAAGGTGAAGCTAAAAACAACATCACTACTGAAATACTGGGCAACAAGAGATGTGGTGGTAGATGGCGATGACTTAGCGAAAGAGGCATGGGCTATCGGCGATGAATTTGCAGGCTCAGTCAGCTGACCAGACGGAAATACGGAATTGCTTAAATGCAGCAGAGAATGATGTTTCGCCCCGCAGGTCCGATAGCATCCAGAGCTGCATGATTGCAATTGATGACCTTTCTTTAGGCAATTCAAGCACAAAGCAACTCGTTTTGCCTCCCTAAGCCGTAATGCAGGGGTCCAATTTCCAAATCGAGAACAATTATATATACTATGACCAGGGCTGTCACAAAAGACGCAGACAGGGGCGTCGTGGTTAGTGGCGATAAATGACGATCTACTGGTGTTAATTGCTCTAGTTTTTCCCACCTGATGGCTAGGGGCATAGCTTGCCATAGCAAAATTACGGTTTCCATTGTTCGCCATCTCTGCTCCAGAAACGTAGCCATATGCTCGCACGATGGTATTAAATTAACGAACGACGAATCCTCTAGCCTTTCTTCCCATTTGGCTTGTGATATTGGGTCCAGCTTTTGTAATATAATCTGCACAATGATGCATCCAGCGATTTGTTCGGAGTTGCCCATGCTCATTAACGCGCGAAAATGTGCGTTGAATTGGTCCCTTACGACACGGCCGATCCACCTGCCAACCTCTTGAGCTCCAATATCTCAAGTATGTGTGTCTGAAAAACCAAACGTTTATTATTAAACCTTTTCTCCAATAAATTAAGTGCTATGGCATAATTAACGTTTGTTATTTCCAATGATCAAATCGCGTCCAGCGCTGTATCCTTCAGGCACGATCAAAGATGGTGCAGCTTTTCGATATCTGCTAGATCAGGATGATTTTCTATGACGGTTGTGAACACAGAATAAAAGTCGGCCCATTCTGTGTAACCACCACTGAACGTAGGCAACTTTTTTTTTATTGAGGGTAGTGTTGGCGGTACCTTAGCTCTAACTGTCTGCGAGGGCAGCACAGATTGGTCGCGAAATGTTGAGCAGGGCAATATTGATACACGTTTCGCAATTTCACTCCGAACCGAAATTTCCATAGAAACTGCTAACTCGTCGAAGTCCTCACGCAATTGGTTACCGATTTCATCAAAGTCTAGTTCTTCGAGGCTAGTGTGAGTAATATCAACTGAGGTCTGAAACCGATCGATTTGCTTCAGTCTAACACTAAGACCGCACTCATCAATTGCACTAAGTGGCGAATTAGTTAGAGCATTTCGAAGTGTTTGCAAACTGTCATAAATTGAAATGGCTTTGCGCTTGAGAAATGTCACCCTGTTTGCAGAGGGCACTGCACTAGAGGCATTATTTTCGGTTGCCATTAGAAGCGTGATAGAAAGCGCGTGCGAAACTAGCTGAGTAACTAAGAACGGTGATCGCTAGTACATGCAAACCGTTCAAAAAACAATAGTTGTACAATAAGAACTTCGGCGAACGCAAGTGTCAAGCTATGTAATGGAGCAACGGCAATACCTTTAACATAAGTACCGCACGAATGAGAAAAGACTTTAAGCGACCGAGAGAGTAGGCAAAGCGTCGGCGATAAGTATGTATGTATATAAAGTGCACAAAACTAAATGCCAGGTGGTGTCTTTTAAGGTTATTGCCTTAATGTATAGCAAATAATCTTAGAACAACAAAAATAAAAATCACGTCGGGGTCACCAAATGTTGCGCTATTGAGCTTTTTCAATAGCTTTCACAAATAGAAACAATTAACTATTTATTTTTTGTGTTCAAAATTGTTTTATATTTCTTAAAGTTACGAGAAGCAGGCAGACCCGAATTGGTCTGTGCTTATTATTTAAGAACAATAGTTTCGGCAAGCGAACCGAAGAGACAATTATTAGTTATAATTTTGAGTAATGCAAGTGGCCGATGCGTACCAAATGCAGGAAGCGAACTTACTTAACTAACTCGATGCGCAGCATCGAGGCCTTCGCATAAGTAAAGCTAGGGCAATAAAACGATCGTTACAGCGAAGAGCGGCAGCTCTATGTAAATTAATTCTTAAGAGCGAAATTTAGGCACTTGCTTTGCAGAGCGAGTATTATAAGATAAAATTAAGATGCTATCAGTTGCGGGTCGCTCCAGTTGTTTTGGCTGCATAACCAGACATTCTCCCCCTGTTGGAAGGCATGGGCTTTCAACAGATTCCCTGATGGGCAATAGGCATAGCTTGTTTGCAGCTCTTCTCGTTTCTCCTGTTGCGGTGCGCAAAATGGCTACTCGAGCGACTCCATCCTTTACCACGATTAACTCTGTGATTCTCGCCAGTGGCCACCTTAGAGGCGGCAGATTTTCATCCTTTACGAGGACTATGTCGTTGACGCATAGGTCGGAGTACGTCATTTGGAGCGCTGCTGAAGCAGTGTTAAGTATTCTTCACGCCAGCAACCAAAACAGTTGTTGGAGGTACGTTACGCGTTGCCAACCATCCAGACGATTGAATTGAAGGTGCGTCACATCAGGTTCAAAGAACGATGAGCTGGGTCCACCAATAAAGAAATGAGCTGGAGTGAGCACATCTAGATCTCCTGGATCTTCTGAAAGAGGAAACAATAGCCTGGAATTAATTATCGATGCTATGTGGCAGACTAGGGTGCGAAGCTCTCCGAAGTTGAGAACACAAGATCCAACAGCACGATAAAAATTATGTTTCGCTGTCTTCACTGCTGCTTCCCAAAGGCCGCCAAAATGCGGTGAACGAGGAGGTATAAATTTCCAATCAATGGAATCAGCCATGCAAAAATTATGGACTGACTCAATATGATTACGACTTATGAATAGACGCTTGAGATCCAGAAGCTCGTTTTTGGCGCCGACAAAGTTGGTAGCGTTATCCGTCCATATCTGAGATGGCCTGCCTCGAGTCGTCTGGTTTATAGAAAAATGGTCCACAATAGTCAACACCAGAGACTTCAAAGGCTCGACAAGCAGTCAAACGTTCTTTGGGCAGATCACCCATTATATGCTCTATTAATCGAGGCTTGGCACGAAAGCATCTCACACGTTTTCCAACCACCTTGGATACGCTCTTCCTTCCACCAATCGGCCAATACTGCAACCGAATATGAGCAAGAAATGCCCGTGGACCAGCGTGTAAGTCCCGATTGTGAAACCGTGTGATGACTGAGTTTGTGATGGGGTGGTGACACGGGAGAATTATTGGATGGCGAGCGTCGAAATCCAGCGAAGAGTTTTTCAAGCGCCCATCAACTCTAAGAATTCCGAAATCATCCAAAAAAGGGTTAAGTGATGCGATACAACTGGACGGTTTAACAACTCTTCTCGATTGCAATGATTTGATCTCTTCCCACAGGTGTGCTCTCTGGACGAGCCTTAGTAAGAGTTGGGTCCCATGTTGTATATCAGACACTGTTATTCCAGAATGCCTGCTTCTGTGTATGAATTTATAAATATATACGAATATACGCTGCATTGTATCAAATGAGTTGACGTATTTACAAGTGTATTTACAGTTATATCAACGAAGGGAGATGACGCAATAAGGACCCTTTTTTTAAGTTCGAATTCTGTCCTTTCTGACAAGCAAGAAGCAGGCCAGTCCAATTTGTTTTTAACTAGAAATTCTGGGCTGTTGAACCACAGTGACGACTGATCTAATTCACTGGGCGTAGATCGTCTCGAGAGTATATCTGCCGGGTTGAGTGAAGTAGGCACGTAACGCCATTCCATGCCATTAGTTAGCTCTTGAACTGCTGTGACGCGATTAGCCACAAACACATTAAGTTTGCAGGGCTCGGTCCTTATCCAGGAAAGGGATACAGAAGAATCCGACCAACAGTAGAATTTTCCATCGAACAGATTCAATTTAGATATCTCACGCATGAGATTAGATAATAAGACGGCAACACAGAGCTCTAGCTTTGGAACTGTGATTGTTTTCAGAGGAGCTACACGCGATTTCGAACACAACAGCTGACAACTGGCTGATGTTCGTCGAGAAAGGACGTAGGCACAGGCCCCATATGCTTCGATGCTGGCGTCACAGAAACCGTGAACTTCTAACTCTGCTGCAGGTATTGACACGAGACGAGGAAATTTAAGAAACTGTGCCTTCTCAAAAGTGCAGCAAAGGTCATGCCAAGCTGTTACCAGTGATGATGGCAAGCTCTCGTCCCACTCAAGCTTCTCCTTCCAGATCTGCTGCATAAAGATTTTAGCCTTGGCAATTACCGGCCCTATGAGTCCAAGCGGGTCATACAAGCGAGCTATGGTCGATAGTATTGACCTTTTGGATGGTTTAGATCTCTGCTGAATGGACGAAAACGAAAACAACAATCGATCCGACGCTGAGTCCCAAGCGAATCCAAGAGTTTTGGTGATGTTTTTTGAAGATACGGTAGTCCTGGGAAAAGCCTTATCTGGCCGACGCTGAGAAGGTCGTAAAACAGGCTAGCTCCAAGTAGCAAGTCCACGGTTTATAAAAAGACGGATCTGCAAGTTTTATGTTATCGGGAATGTTCCAATTCGTCGTGTTGATAGTAAAACTCGGTTGACTATCAGTTATGTTAGGCGCTACCAGAGCTGTAAGGCATGTTGAGTATTCAGAGACTTGAGACTGTATTGTGATGGGGACCGTGTTTCCTTCTGTTTCAAAACGAGAATCTCCTAGACCAGAGACAATGGCTGAGGACTTCTGCTTGTTTAGCTGAAGCTGTTGAGCAAGGCGCGACGTTATAAGGTGAAGCTAAAAACAACATCACTACTGAAATACTGGGCAACAAGAGATGTGGAGGTAGATGTCGATGACTTAGCGAAAGAGGCATGGGCTATCGGCGATGAATTTGCAGGCTCTGTCAGCTGACCAGACGGAAATACGGAATTGTTTAAATGCAGCAGAGAGTGATGTTTCGCCCCGCAGGTCCGACAGCATCCAGAGCTGCATGATTGCAATTGATGACCTTTCTTTAGGCAATTCAAGCACAAAGCAACTCGTTTTGCCTCCCTAAGCCGTAATGCAGGGGTCCAATTTCCAAATCGAGAACAATTATATATACTATGACCAGGGCTGTCACAAAAGACGCAGACACGGGCGTCGTGGTTAGCGGCGATAAATGACGATCTACTGGTGTTAATTGCTCTAGTTTTTCCCACCTGATGGCTAGGAGCATAGCTTGCCATAGCAAAATTTACGGTTTCCATTGTTCGGCATCTCTGCTCCAGAAACGTAGCCATATGCTCCCACTATGGTATTAAATTAACGAACGACGAATCCTCAAGCCTTTCTTCCCATTTGGCTTGTGATATTGGGTCCAGATTTTGTAAAGTAATCTGCACAATGATGCATCCAGCGATTTGTTCGGAGTTGCCCATGCTCTTTAACGCGCGAAAATGTGCGTTGAGTTGGTCGGATAACTCCCTTAGCGACACGGCCGATCCACCTGCCACCCTCTTGAGCCCCAATATCTCAAGTAAGTGTGTCTGAAAAACCAAACGTTTATTATTAAACCTTTTCTCCAATAAATTAAGTACTATGGCATAGTTAACGTTTGTTATTTCCAATGATCAAATCGCGTCCAGCGCTGTATCCTTCAGGCACGATCGAAGATGCTGCAGCTTTTCGATATCTGCTAGATCAGGATGATTTTCTATGACGGCTGTGAACATAGAATAAAAGTCGGCCCATTCTGTGTAACCACCACTGAACGTAGGCAACTTTTTTTTTATTGAGGGTAGTGTTGGCGGTGCCTTAGCTCTAACTGTCTGCGAGGGCAGCACAGATTGGTCGCAAAATGTTGAGCAGGGCAATATTGAGACACGTTTCGCAATTTCACTCCGAACCGAAATTTCCATAGAAACTGCTAACTCGTCGAAGTCCTCACGCAATTGGTTACCGCTTTCATCAAAGTCTAGTTCTTCGAGGCTAGTGTGAGTAATATCAACTGAGGTCTGAAACCGATCGATTTGCTTCAGTCTAACACTAAGACCGCACTCATCAATTGCACTAAGTGGCGAATTAGTTAGAGCATTTCGAAGTGTTTGCAAACTGTCATAAATTGAAATGGCTTTGCGCTTGAGAAATGTCACCCTGTTTGCAGAGGGCACTGCACTAGAGGCATTATTTTCGGTTGCCATTAGAAGCGTGATAGAAAGCGCGTGCGAAACTAGCTGAGTAACTAAGAACGGTGATCGCTAGTACATGCAAACCGTTCAAAAAACAATAGTTGTACAATAAGAACTTCGGCGAACGCAAGTGTCAAGCTATGTAATGGAGCAACGGCAATACCTTTAACATAAGTACCGAACGAATGAGAAAAGACTTTAAGCGACCGAGAGAGTAGGCAAAGCGTCGGCGATAAGTATGTATGTATATAAAGTGCACAAAACTAAATGCCAGGTGGTGTCTTTTAAGGTTATTGCCTTAATGTATAGCAAATAATCTTAGAACAACAAAAATAAAAATCACGTCGGGGTCACCAAATGTTGCGCTATTGAGCTTTTTCAATAGCTTTCACAAATAGAAACAATTAACTATTTATTTTTTGTGTTCAAAATTGTTTTATATTTCTTAAAGTTACGAGAAGCAGGCAGACCCGAATTGGTCTGTGCTTATTATTTAAGAACAATAGTTTCGGCAAGCGAACCGAAGAGACAATTATTAGTTATAATTTTGAGTAATGCAAGTGGCCGATGCGTACCAAATGCAGGAAGCGAACTTACTTAACTAACTCGATGCGCAGCATCGAGGCCTTCGCATAAGTAAAGCTAGGGCAATAAAACGATCGTTACAGCGAAGAGCGGCAGCTCTATGTAAATTAATTCTTAAGAGCGAAATTTAGGCACTTGCTTTGCAGAGCGAGTATTATAAGATAAAATTAAGATGCTATCAGTTGCGGGTCGCTCCAGTTGTTTTGGCTGCATAACCAGACATTCTCCCCCTGTTGGAAGGCATGGGCTTTCAACAGATTCCCTGATGGGCAATAGGCATAGCTTGTTTGCAGCTCTTCTCGTTTCTCCTGTTGCGGTGCGCAAAATGGCTACTCGAGCGACTCCATCCTTTACCACGATTAACTCTGTGATTCTCGCCAGTGGCCACCTTAGAGGCGGCAGATTTTCATCCTTTACGAGGACTATGTCGTTGACGCATAGGTCGGAGTACGTCATTTGGAGCGCTGCTGAAGCAGTGTTAAGTATTCTTCACGCCAGCAACCAAAACAGTTGTTGGAGGTACGTTACGCGTTGCCAACCATCCAGACGATTGAATTGAAGGTGCGTCACATCAGGTTCAAAGAACGATGAGCTGGGTCCACCAATAAAGAAATGAGCTGGAGTGAGCACATCTAGATCTCCTGGATCTTCTGAAAGAGGAAACAATAGCCTGGAATTAATTATCGATGCTATGTGGCAGACTAGGGTGCGAAGCTCTCCGAAGTTGAGAACACAAGATCCAACAGCACGATAAAAATTATGTTTCGCTGTCTTCACTGCTGCTTCCCAAAGGCCGCCAAAATGCGGTGAACGAGGAGGTATAAATTTCCAATCAATGGAATCAGCCATGCAAAAATTATGGACTGACTCAATATGATTACGACTTATGAATAGACGCTTGAGATCCAGAAGCTCGTTTTTGGCGCCGACAAAGTTGGTAGCGTTATCCGTCCATATCTGAGATGGCCTGCCTCGAGTCGTCTGGTTTATAGAAAAATGGTCCACAATAGTCAACACCAGAGACTTCAAAGGCTCGACAAGCAGTCAAACGTTCTTTGGGCAGATCACCCATTATATGCTCTATTAATCGAGGCTTGGCACGAAAGCATCTCACACGTTTTCCAACCACCTTGGATACGCTCTTCCTTCCACCAATCGGCCAATACTGCAACCGAATATGAGCAAGAAATGCCCGTGGACCAGCGTGTAAGTCCCGATTGTGAAACCGTGTGATGACTGAGTTTGTGATGGGGTGGTGACACGGGAGAATTATTGGATGGCGAGCGTCGAAATCCAGCGAAGAGTTTTTCAAGCGCCCATCAACTCTAAGAATTCCGAAATCATCCAAAAAAGGGTTAAGTGATGCGATACAACTGGACGGTTTAACAACTCTTCTCGATTGCAATGATTTGATCTCTTCCCACAGGTGTGCTCTCTGGACGAGCCTTAGTAAGAGTTGGGTCCCATGTTGTATATCAGACACTGTTATTCCAGAATGCCTGCTTCTGTGTATGAATTTATAAATATATACGAATATACGCTGCATTGTATCAAATGAGTTGACGTATTTACAAGTGTATTTACAGTTATATCAACGAAGGGAGATGACGCAATAAGGACCCTTTTTTTAAGTTCGAATTCTGTCCTTTCTGACAAGCAAGAAGCAGGCCAGTCCAATTTGTTTTTAACTAGAAATTCTGGGCTGTTGAACCACAGTGACGACTGATCTAATTCACTGGGCGTAGATCGTCTCGAGAGTATATCTGCCGGGTTGAGTGAAGTAGGCACGTAACGCCATTCCATGCCATTAGTTAGCTCTTGAACTGCTGTGACGCGATTAGCCACAAACACATTAAGTTTGCAGGGCTCGGTCCTTATCCAGGAAAGGGATACAGAAGAATCCGACCAACAGTAGAATTTTCCATCGAACAGATTCAATTTAGATATCTCACGCATGAGATTAGATAATAAGACGGCAACACAGAGCTCTAGCTTTGGAACTGTGATTGTTTTCAGAGGAGCTACACGCGATTTCGAACACAACAGCTGACAACTGGCTGATGTTCGTCGAGAAAGGACGTAGGCACAGGCCCCATATGCTTCGATGCTGGCGTCACAGAAACCGTGAACTTCTAACTCTGCTGCAGGTATTGACACGAGACGAGGAAATTTAAGAAACTGTGCCTTCTCAAAAGTGCAGCAAAGGTCATGCCAAGCTGTTACCAGTGATGATGGCAAGCTCTCGTCCCACTCAAGCTTCTCCTTCCAGATCTGCTGCATAAAGATTTTAGCCTTGGCAATTACCGGCCCTATGAGTCCAAGCGGGTCATACAAGCGAGCTATGGTCGATAGTATTGACCTTTTGGATGGTTTAGATCTCTGCTGAATGGACGAAAACGAAAACAACAATCGATCCGACGCTGAGTCCCAAGCGAATCCAAGAGTTTTGGTGATGTTTTTTGAAGATACGGTAGTCCTGGGAAAAGCCTTATCTGGCCGACGCTGAGAAGGTCGTAAAACAGGCTAGCTCCAAGTAGCAAGTCCACGGTTTATAAAAAGACGGATCTGCAAGTTTTATGTTATCGGGAATGTTCCAATTCGTCGTGTTGATAGTAAAACTCGGTTGACTATCAGTTATGTTAGGCGCTACCAGAGCTGTAAGGCATGTTGAGTATTCAGAGACTTGAGACTGTATTGTGATGGGGACCGTGTTTCCTTCTGTTTCAAAACGAGAATCTCCTAGACCAGAGACAATGGCTGAGGACTTCTGCTTGTTTAGCTGAAGCTGTTGAGCAAGGCGCGACGTTATAAGGTGAAGCTAAAAACAACATCACTACTGAAATACTGGGCAACAAGAGATGTGGAGGTAGATGTCGATGACTTAGCGAAAGAGGCATGGGCTATCGGCGATGAATTTGCAGGCTCTGTCAGCTGACCAGACGGAAATACGGAATTGTTTAAATGCAGCAGAGAGTGATGTTTCGCCCCGCAGGTCCGACAGCATCCAGAGCTGCATGATTGCAATTGATGACCTTTCTTTAGGCAATTCAAGCACAAAGCAACTCGTTTTGCCTCCCTAAGCCGTAATGCAGGGGTCCAATTTCCAAATCGAGAACAATTATATATACTATGACCAGGGCTGTCACAAAAGACGCAGACACGGGCGTCGTGGTTAGCGGCGATAAATGACGATCTACTGGTGTTAATTGCTCTAGTTTTTCCCACCTGATGGCTAGGAGCATAGCTTGCCATAGCAAAATTTACGGTTTCCATTGTTCGGCATCTCTGCTCCAGAAACGTAGCCATATGCTCCCACTATGGTATTAAATTAACGAACGACGAATCCTCAAGCCTTTCTTCCCATTTGGCTTGTGATATTGGGTCCAGATTTTGTAAAGTAATCTGCACAATGATGCATCCAGCGATTTGTTCGGAGTTGCCCATGCTCTTTAACGCGCGAAAATGTGCGTTGAGTTGGTCGGATAACTCCCTTAGCGACACGGCCGATCCACCTGCCACCCTCTTGAGCCCCAATATCTCAAGTAAGTGTGTCTGAAAAACCAAACGTTTATTATTAAACCTTTTCTCCAATAAATTAAGTACTATGGCATAGTTAACGTTTGTTATTTCCAATGATCAAATCGCGTCCAGCGCTGTATCCTTCAGGCACGATCGAAGATGCTGCAGCTTTTCGATATCTGCTAGATCAGGATGATTTTCTATGACGGCTGTGAACATAGAATAAAAGTCGGCCCATTCTGTGTAACCACCACTGAACGTAGGCAACTTTTTTTTTATTGAGGGTAGTGTTGGCGGTGCCTTAGCTCTAACTGTCTGCGAGGGCAGCACAGATTGGTCGCAAAATGTTGAGCAGGGCAATATTGAGACACGTTTCGCAATTTCACTCCGAACCGAAATTTCCATAGAAACTGCTAACTCGTCGAAGTCCTCACGCAATTGGTTACCGCTTTCATCAAAGTCTAGTTCTTCGAGGCTAGTGTGAGTAATATCAACTGAGGTCTGAAACCGATCGATTTGCTTCAGTCTAACACTAAGACCGCACTCATCAATTGCACTAAGTGGCGAATTAGTTAGAGCATTTCGAAGTGTTTGCAAACTGTCATAAATTGAAATGGCTTTGCGCTTGAGAAATGTCACCCTGTTTGCAGAGGGCACTGCACTAGAGGCATTATTTTCGGTTGCCATTAGAAGCGTGATAGAAAGCGCGTGCGAAACTAGCTGAGTAACTAAGAACGGTGATCGCTAGTACATGCAAACCGTTCAAAAAACAATAGTTGTACAATAAGAACTTCGGCGAACGCAAGTGTCAAGCTATGTAATGGAGCAACGGCAATACCTTTAACATAAGTACCGCACGAATGAGAAAAGACTTTAAGCGACCGAGAGAGTAGGCAAAGCGTCGGCGATAAGTATGTATGTATATAAAGTGCACAAAACTAAATGCCAGGTGGTGTCTTTTAAGGTTATTGCCTTAATGTATAGCAAATAATCTTAGAACAACAAAAATAAAAATCACGTCGGGGTCACCAAATGTTGCGCTATTGAGCTTTTTCAATAGCTTTCACAAATAGAAACAATTAACTATTTATTTTTTGTGTTCAAAATTGTTTTATATTTCTTAAAGTTACGAGAAGCAGGCAGACCCGAATTGGTCTGTGCTTATTATTTAAGAACAATAGTTTCGGCAAGCGAACCGAAGAGACAATTATTAGTTATAATTTTGAGTAATGCAAGTGGCCGATGCGTACCAAATGCAGGAAGCGAACTTACTTAACTAACTCGATGCGCAGCATCGAGGCCTTCGCATAAGTAAAGCTAGGGCAATAAAACGATCGTTACAGCGAAGAGCGGCAGCTCTATGTAAATTAATTCTTAAGAGCGAAATTTAGGCACTTGCTTTGCAGAGCGAGTATTATAAGATAAAATTAAGATGCTATCAGTTGCGGGTCGCTCCAGTTGTTTTGGCTGCATAACCAGACATTCTCCCCCTGTTGGAAGGCATGGGCTTTCAACAGATTCCCTGATGGGCAATAGGCATAGCTTGTTTGCAGCTCTTCTCGTTTCTCCTGTTGCGGTGCGCAAAATGGCTACTCGAGCGACTCCATCCTTTACCACGATTAACTCTGTGATTCTCGCCAGTGGCCACCTTAGAGGCGGCAGATTTTCATCCTTTACGAGGACTATGTCGTTGACGCATAGGTCGGAGTACGTCATTTGGAGCGCTGCTGAAGCAGTGTTAAGTATTCTTCACGCCAGCAACCAAAACAGTTGTTGGAGGTACGTTACGCGTTGCCAACCATCCAGACGATTGAATTGAAGGTGCGTCACATCAGGTTCAAAGAACGATGAGCTGGGTCCACCAATAAAGAAATGAGCTGGAGTGAGCACATCTAGATCTCCTGGATCTTCTGAAAGAGGAAACAATAGCCTGGAATTAATTATCGATGCTATGTGGCAGACTAGGGTGCGAAGCTCTCCGAAGTTGAGAACACAAGATCCAACAGCACGATAAAAATTATGTTTCGCTGTCTTCACTGCTGCTTCCCAAAGGCCGCCAAAATGCGGTGAACGAGGAGGTATAAATTTCCAATCAATGGAATCAGCCATGCAAAAATTATGGACTGACTCAATATGATTACGACTTATGAATAGACGCTTGAGATCCAGAAGCTCGTTTTTGGCGCCGACAAAGTTGGTAGCGTTATCCGTCCATATCTGAGATGGCCTGCCTCGAGTCGTCTGGTTTATAGAAAAATGGTCCACAATAGTCAACACCAGAGACTTCAAAGGCTCGACAAGCAGTCAAACGTTCTTTGGGCAGATCACCCATTATATGCTCTATTAATCGAGGCTTGGCACGAAAGCATCTCACACGTTTTCCAACCACCTTGGATACGCTCTTCCTTCCACCAATCGGCCAATACTGCAACCGAATATGAGCAAGAAATGCCCGTGGACCAGCGTGTAAGTCCCGATTGTGAAACCGTGTGATGACTGAGTTTGTGATGGGGTGGTGACACGGGAGAATTATTGGATGGCGAGCGTCGAAATCCAGCGAAGAGTTTTTCAAGCGCCCATCAACTCTAAGAATTCCGAAATCATCCAAAAAAGGGTTAAGTGATGCGATACAACTGGACGGTTTAACAACTCTTCTCGATTGCAATGATTTGATCTCTTCCCACAGGTGTGCTCTCTGGACGAGCCTTAGTAAGAGTTGGGTCCCATGTTGTATATCAGACACTGTTATTCCAGAATGCCTGCTTCTGTGTATGAATTTATAAATATATACGAATATACGCTGCATTGTATCAAATGAGTTGACGTATTTACAAGTGTATTTACAGTTATATCAACGAAGGGAGATGACGCAATAAGGACCCTTTTTTTAAGTTCGAATTCTGTCCTTTCTGACAAGCAAGAAGCAGGCCAGTCCAATTTGTTTTTAACTAGAAATTCTGGGCTGTTGAACCACAGTGACGACTGATCTAATTCACTGGGCGTAGATCGTCTCGAGAGTATATCTGCCGGGTTGAGTGAAGTAGGCACGTAACGCCATTCCATGCCATTAGTTAGCTCTTGAACTGCTGTGACGCGATTAGCCACAAACACATTAAGTTTGCAGGGCTCGGTCCTTATCCAGGAAAGGGATACAGAAGAATCCGACCAACAGTAGAATTTTCCATCGAACAGATTCAATTTAGATATCTCACGCATGAGATTAGATAATAAGACGGCAACACAGAGCTCTAGCTTTGGAACTGTGATTGTTTTCAGAGGAGCTACACGCGATTTCGAACACAACAGCTGACAACTGGCTGATGTTCGTCGAGAAAGGACGTAGGCACAGGCCCCATATGCTTCGATGCTGGCGTCACAGAAACCGTGAACTTCTAACTCTGCTGCAGGTATTGACACGAGACGAGGAAATTTAAGAAACTGTGCCTTCTCAAAAGTGCAGCAAAGGTCATGCCAAGCTGTTACCAGTGATGATGGAAAGCTCTCGTCCCACTCAAGCTTCTCCTTCCAGATCTGCTGCATAAAGATTTTAGCCTTGGCAATTACCGGCCCTATGAGTCCAAGCGGGTCATACAAGCGAGCTATGGTCGATAGTATTGACCTTTTGGATGGTTTAGATCTCTGCTGAATGGACGAAAACGAAAACAACAATCGATCCGACGCTGAGTCCCAAGCGAATCCAAGAGTTTTGGTGATGTTTTTTGAAGATACGGTAGTCCTGGGAAAAGCCTTATCTGGCCGACGCTGAGAAGGTCGTAAAACAGGCTAGCTCCAAGTAGCAAGTCCACGGTTTATAAAAAGACGGATCTGCAAGTTTTATGTTATCGGGAATGTTCCAATTCGTCGTGTTGATAGTAAAACTCGGTTGACTATCAGTTATGTTAGGCGCTACCAGAGCTGTAAGGCATGTTGAGTATTCAGAGACTTGAGACTGTATTGTGATGGGGACCGTGTTTCCTTCTGTTTCAAAACGAGAATCTCCTAGACCAGAGACAATGGCTGAGGACTTCTGCTTGTTTAGCTGAAGCTGTTGAGCAAGGCGCGACGTTATAAGGTGAAGCTAAAAACAACATCACTACTGAAATACTGGGCAACAAGAGATGTGGAGGTAGATGGCGATGACTTAGCGAAAGAGGCATGGGCTATCGGCGATGAATTTGCAGGCTCAGTCAGCTGACCAGACGGAAATTTAAGAAACTGTGCCTTCTCAAAACTGCAGCAAAGATCATGCCAAGCTGTTGCCAGTGATGATGGCAAGCTCTCGTCCCACTCAAGCTTCTCCTTCCAGATCTGCTGCATAAAGATTTTAGCCTTGGCAATTACCGGCCCTATGAGTCCAAGCGGGTCATACAAGCGAGCTATAGTCGATAGAATTGACCTTTTGGATGGTTTAGATCTCTGCTGAATGGACGAAAAGGAAAACAACAATGGATTCGACGCTGAGTCCCAAGCGAGTTCAAAAGTTTTGGTGATGTTTTTTGAAGATACGGTAGTCCTGGGAGAAGCCTTATCTGGCCGACGCTGAGAAGGTCGTAAAACAGGCTAGCTTCAAGTAGCAAGTCCACGGTTTATAAAAAGACGGATCTGCAAGTTTTATGTTATCGGGAATGTTCCAATTCGTCGTGTTGATAGTAAAACTCGGTTGACTATCAGTTATGTTAGGCGCTACCAGAGCTGTAAGGCATGTTGAGTATTCAGAGACTTGAGACTGTATTGTGATAGTGACCGTGTTTCCTTCTGTTTCAAAACGAGAATCTCCTAGACCAGAGACAATGGCTGAGGACTTCTGCTTGTTTAGCTGAAGCTGTTGAGCAAGGCGCGACGTTATAAGGTGAAGCTAAAAACAACATCACTACTGAAATACTGGGCAACAAGAGATGTGGTGGTAGATGGCGATGACTTAGCGAAAGAGGCATGGGCTATCGGCGATGAATTTGCAGGCTCAGTCAGCTGACCAGACGGAAATACGGAATTGCTTAAATGCAGCAGAGAATGATGTTTCGCCCCGCAGGTCCGATAGCATCCAGAGCTGCATGATTGCAATTGATGACCTTTCTTTAGGCAATTCAAGCACAAAGCAACTCGTTTTGCCTCCCTAAGCCGTAATGCAGGGGTCCAATTTCCAAATCGAGAACAATTATATATACTATGACCAGGGCTGTCACAAAAGACGCAGACAGGGGCGTCGTGGTTAGTGGCGATAAATGACGATCTACTGGTGTTAATTGCTCTAGTTTTTCCCACCTGATGGCTAGGGGCATAGCTTGCCATAGCAAAATTACGGTTTCCATTGTTCGGCATCTCTGCTCCAGAAACGTAGCCATATGCTCCCACGATGGTATTAAATTAACGAACGACGAATCCTCTAGCCTTTCTTCCCATTTGGCTTGTGATATTGGGTCCAGCTTTTGTAAAATAATCTGCACAATTATGCATCCAGCGATTTGTTCGGAGTTGCCCATGCTCTTTAACGCGCGAAAATGTGCGTTGAGTTGGTCGGATAACTCCCTTAGCGACACGGCCGATCCACCTGCCACCCTCTTGAGCCCCAATATCTCAAGTAAGTGTGTCTGAAAAACCAAACGTTTATTATTAAACCTTTTCTCCAATAAATTAAGTACTATGGCATAGTTAACGTTTGTTATTTCCAATGATCAAATCGCGTCCAGCGCTGTATCCTTCAGGCACGATCGAAGATGCTGCAGCTTTTCGATATCTGCTAGATCAGGATGATTTTCTATGACGGCTGTGAACATAGAATAAAAGTCGGCCCATTCTGTGTAACCACCACTGAACGTAGGCAACTTTTTTTTTATTGAGGGTAGTGTTGGCGGTGCCTTAGCTCTAACTGTCTGCGAGGGCAGCACAGATTGGTCGCAAAATGTTGAGCAGGGCAATATTGAGACACGTTTCGCAATTTCACTCCGAACCGAAATTTCCATAGAAACTGCTAACTCGTCGAAGTCCTCACGCAATTTGTTACCGCTTTCATCAAAGTCTAGTTCTTCGAGTCTAGTGTGAGTAATATCAACTGAGGTCTGAAGCCGCTCGATTTGCTTCAGTCTAACACTAAGACCGCACTCATCAATTGCACAAAGTGGCGAATTAGTTTGAGCATTTCGAAGTGTTTGCAAACTGTCATAAATTGAAATGGCTTTGCGCTTCAGAAAGGTCACCCTGTTTGCAGAGGGCGTGCGAAACTAGCTGAGTAACTAACAACGGTCATCGCTAGTACATGCAAACCGTTCAAAAAACAATAGTTGTACAATAAGAACTTCGGCGAACGCAAGTGTCAAGCTATGTAATGAAGCAACGGCAATAGCTTTTACATAAGTACCGCACGAATAAGCAGAGACTTTAAGCGACCGAGAGAGTAGGCAAAGCGACGGCGATAAGTATGTATGTATATAAAGTGCACAAAACGAAAACGTCGGGGTCACCAAATGTTGCGCAATTTAGCTTTTTCAATAGCTTTCACAAATAGAAATAATTACCTATTTATTTTTTGTGTTCAAATTTGTTTTATATTTCTTAAAGTTACGGGAAGCAGGCAGACCCGAATTGGTCTGTGCTTATTATTTAAGAACAATAGTTTATATATAGGCAAGCGAACCCGAATTCGTACGTGCCGATTTTAGCGAAGAGACAATTATTAGTTATAATTTTGAGTAATGCATGAAGCGAACTGACTTAACTAACTCGATGCGCAGCATCGAGGCCTTCGCATAAGTAAAGCTAGGGCAATAAAACGATCGTTACAGCGAAGAGCGGCAGCTCTATGTAAATGAATTCTTAAGAGCGAAATTTAGGCACTTGCTCTGCAGAGCGAGTATTATAAGACAAAATTAAGATGCTGCTCTTATCAGTTGCGAGGTCGCTCCACTTGTTTTGGCTGCGTAACCAAAAACATTTGTTTTATATCACCCTAAACTCCCTCTTACATGCATGTATTCCCAAGTAAATTCCTTCGACTACTTTTTCAAAACCACCCTGGCTCACTCCCAGATTATCACTTTTAAAAAATGTAAAGTCTAAATATTTGAAAAAGTTTAAAAAGTCTGGTTCGTGTACAGACTTGGCTAAATCTTCCATAGCCACTTCTTAATTCTCAATGCTATGAGAATTATCTAACTTGTTGTAAAATGCAATTTGCCCAAAATCCGAGACAGCTGTAAATTTTGTAAACTTGAAGCGTAAATCTTCAAGCTTGCCATCTTCTTTCTCTCTTGGGATGGATAAAGCTAGCAATGACACAAATTCTGCTAACCTCTTTGCTAATTTTTTTCCAATCAACTTACTCTTCAGTCCGTCCTAATACTAATTCTTACCCTTTTTACTATTTCTTCCGCTAGTTCTATACCTCCCCCATTATTTCACACTTCTCTCTCCTATAAGCTATAAACTCTTTAAAATCTTCTTACTCTCCTGGGCCGGACAATATTCCTAATTGTTTACTCAAGAAGTGTAGTTCTTCCCTTCTTTATCCATTGCTAAAGCTTTTTAATCTATCCCTTGAATCTTCTGTCTTCCCAACTCTGCTCTTTCATTGCTAAAGCTTTTTAATCTACCCCTTGAATCTTCTGTCTTTTCAACTCTTTGGAAAGAATCTTATATCATTCCTCTCCACGAGAAAGCTGAAAGGTCTGGTATACAAAATTACAGTGGCATTGCAAAACTGCAAAACGCTATTACTAAATTATTTGAAAAAATAATCACTTCGAATTTGCAGTATTTCTGCAAATAAGTTGTTTCCCCTGTTCAACATGGATTCGTAAAGAATCGGTCAACTACGACCAATCTGCTTGAGTTAACTTCCTTCGTAAATACAAACTGAAGCCATTTACACTGACTGGCACTTACCACCGAAGGAGCTTAGATTTTTGCAAAAAATGTGAAACACGTCTCAAATGATTTTTTATGTATATCCATGCAAATGAAAAAGCCACCCACCAAATCTTTGACTTCCATTCGCACCAAGAAGGAATGGATTTTTCGAGAAGTGTGAAACACCTCTCTAATGAAAATAAATTTGTAGCCGATCCGATGGCTTACAAAAAACTTTCATACCAACTGTTCTCACTTAATAACAACAACACGGATTTATTAAGGTTTTATATTAAGCTTAAAAAAAAAAGTTTAAAGCAAATCGGACACCACTTAAAACTTCGCTCAAAAAATCTTTCAATCGCATTTCTACCGAGGAAGTATAGAAGTATAAAAATTTGTACCACTTTTCATATGATTTTTCATATAGAGCTTTGAAAATGAATTTGAGCGCGAAACTATATCCACCAAATCTTTGACCTCCATTTCCACCAAGGAGGAATACATTTTTGGAAAAGTGTGAAACACCCCTCAAATGAATTTGAGCAGCGAAATTTAAAATTGAGTTTGAGGACAATCGGATGGTAAACAGAAAATTTTCATACAAACGTTTTTCGCGAATTTTCCATACTTGCGGGTGGAATTTCCCGAAACCCCGTCTGAAAATTTCAGCATCCAAGCTCTTACGGTTTGGGCTGTGCGTTGATCACCAATCAGTCAGTCAGGACAAACAGTTTTATATATTGAGATATACACATCTGAGGCTGGGCTGCTCCTTCAAACAGAAAGAGACCTCAATCCCTGCAAAGCAAGGCTCGCCACAGAGATTCAGATCCCCTGCGTCAAGGACCCACTGCGCCCTGTACAGTAACCGGCAAGCCACACACGCCAAGAGGCCCGCTAATACTCTTCAAGGTGTCCGTCCCATAAGGCGATTAAGGAGAAGAACTCATGCCCAGATTCTCCACCCCCAACTCCTTTCAGGCTGGCCACCTTATAGAAAAAAACGAGAAAGAAGGGCTATCTTCGGCACGCCAAAGATCTAATACCCTTGCAGACCGAACCTTTTCATAATGCTCATAGTGCTTTGCCCCTATCTAAGTAGTACCGGGAAAATAGTATATGCCGAGTTTGGTCAAGATATCTTGATAATCAAAATGTTTTTTCATACGACTTAATTTTCGACCAATCGTTCCTATGGTAGCTATATGATAGAGTGGTCCGATCTTAATAGGATTTTGCATATATATGAGGAGCATAGTAAAACTAATAAATGCCGAGTTTGGTCAAGATATCTTGAAAAACAATATGTTTTTTCATCCAAAAACTTAATTTTCGACCGATCATTCCTATGGCAGCTATATGATATAGTGGTGCGATCTTAATAGGATTTTGCATATATATGAGGAGTAAAGTAAAACTAATAAGTGCCTAGTTTGGTCAAGATATCTTGAAAAACAAAATGTTTTTCATACAAAAACTTAATTTTCGACCGATCGTTCCTATGGCAGCTATATGATCCGAACTTAATAGGACTTTGCATATATATGAAGAGTAAAGTAAAACCAATAAATGCAGAGTTTGGTCAAGATATTTGGAAAAACAAAATGTTTTTTCATCCAAAAACTTAATTTTCGACCGATTATTCCTATGGCAGCTATATGATATAGCGGTCCGATATTAATAGGATTTTGCACATATATGAAGAGTAAAGTAAAACTAATAAATGCCGAGTTTGGTTAAGATATCTTGAAAAACAAAATGTTTTTTTATACAAAAACTTAATTTTCGACCGATCGATCCTATGGCAACTATATGATATAGTGGTCCGATCTTAATAGGATTTTGCATATATATTAGGAATAAAGTAAAACTAATAAGTGCCGAGTTTGGTCAAGATATCTTGAAAAACCAAATGTTTTTCATACAAAAACTTAATTTTCGACCGATCGTTCTATGGCAGCTATATGATATAGTGGTCCGATCTTAATAGGATTTTGCATATATATGAATAGTAGAGTAAAACTAATAAATGCCGAGTTTGGTCAAGAAATCTTGATAAACAAAATGTTTTTTCATACAAAAACTTAATTTTCGACCGATCGTTCCTATGGCAGCTTTATGATATAGTGGTCCGATCTTAATAGGATTTTGCATATATATGAGGAGTAAAGTAAAACTAATAAATGCCGAGTTTGGTCAAGATATTTTGATAAACAGAATGTTTTTTCATACAAAAACTTAATTTTCGACCGATCGTTCCTATGGCAGCTACATGATATAGTGGTCCGATCCAGCTGGTTATCACATATGTGCTGCGTGCAACAGAAAGAGGGAGTTCTGCAAAGTTTCATTAAGATAGCTTTAAAACTGAGGGACTAGTTCGCATAGAAACAGACAGACGGACAGACGGACATGGCTATATCGACTCGGCTGTTGATGCTGATTAAGAATATATATACTTTATGGGGTCGGAGATGTCTCCTTCTATGCGTTACACATTTCACGACAAAATTATAATACCCTCTGCAAGGGTATAAAAATACCATCATTGCTATAATACCCAGATTATAGCATAGAATTTTGCATTACAACTGAAGCAAGTAAATAAAGCATGCGGAGAAGTTCGCTCAGGAGACCACTGTTCATGCCAGTTCGTTGCTAGTCTGAACACAGCATTGAGTGAGCCTCACTCAGTGCGAGAGAGTCAGTCAGTGAGGCAGAATCACTCACTGAGGGAGACTCAGTCACTCATACGATCCCAGATGCGCTCAGCACTCTCCTTGTGGTCTCCTTTCCACCTCCATACCTCCAACCAAAGATATGTAAAATCACTTAATATTCGGAGTTTGTTACATGCAGCCGAATTTTTCTAATAAAGATTAATAAAAAAAGCCACTGGTTTCCTTCACTAACCTGAGGATTATTTCTTTGACGCCACCCCCACAAGCATTGGTCCTTCGAGCCGGATTTATATAAGCCGTTCGCCCCTACACAAGGTTTTTGGCAAAGATAAGTAAATTCAAAATTTCTTTTCCATTGTGAGGCGGCTAATGGGACCAGCCACCCCACAGTTTTCACGGCAAGGAGCCGTCATCCTTTTCGCCAAATTACGGCAAGGAGCCGCTGGCGGGACAACGCATTAATTTTCTTTAGCTATAAGTATTAATTATATTAGGTTAAGATCTTAGTGAAATAAGAGGCAAGGAGCCATCAGTAATATAATCAGTTCGATTAGTAGCAAAGAGGCAAGGAGCCGCGAATATTATAATTGATTTAAATAGTGAACTTGAATTTAACCGCCGGCCGCCACTGCAACCGTGCGTTGTCGATCGGTTGCTCAACACCGTCTTTGAGAGCGCAACTTCAATTCGGCGGCGAAGAGCGAAGGCTCCGAGGCGAAGTTGCGAAAGCTCGCGGCGAAATTGAGCAGCCGAAGCGACCGCATGGCTTTCCGGCGAGCGTTTCGGCACTTGTGATCGAACGTTAAGGGTGAGTAGAAGTGCTGCGCGAGATAAAGAAAATCATAGATGGTATAGTGGAGCGCTAGGGCTCCAGAAAACAGTGCGGCAGGGTTTATCTTAGGATTTACGATAAGGTCGGAATGAATAATAGTGAATAAAGTGCCAACGTTGTAATTATCTAGAAAGTATTGGATTATTCCCTGTTTGCTGGTAACCCGGCTTACCTTAACCTCGGAACTAACCGGTGTTCGACCTAACCTCGAACGAGGGGCATGCGGTACGAGATTGTGGCTCTGGGGTATTGGGGGCATTGTCGGTTGGTGTTTAGGTAGTGGAGTTGGTGCTAGGCCACAGCCCGCTAGTGTAGTTGGTGCGAGGCCACGGCACGCCAGTGTAGTTGGTGCGAGGCCACGGCCCGGGAGAAAGATAGAGTGCTTAGGTAGTGGAGTTGGTGCGAGGCCACGGCCCGCTAGTGTGGTTGGAGCGAGGCCATGGCCCGCTAGCATACGAGGCCACGGCCCGATGGTGTAGGCGTGTAGAGGTAGATCTGGGTTTGGTTTGGTCAGGATGCTAGCAGCAAGCCGGCAAGTAAGATAAAGAGGCGAAAACATAACGGTCGGTCGTGAGAGTACAGCGCGCGAGCGCCAGCCGGGCGACGTCGAGACCACGCTCGCACACGGGTGCCCACACGCGCGCCACAGTCGACGTCGGCGTCGAAGGACCGTTAAGGCGTCGCGGCAGCGGTTGTACAGTGGGGCGAATCCAACTCACGCGCGGGGAAAAGTTGAAATCGCGAGTACAGCTGTCGGGGGCAGTGAAGTGGTCACCCTTTAAGTGCATAATAATAATAAAATTTTCTTTTATAAATAAAATTAATAAAACAAAAAAAAAATAAAAAAAAAAAAAATAAAAAGTGAAAAGACACCAACACCAAAAAAAGGAGAGAGGAATAGTAAAGGAACCGACGGAACCCCTAGAACGGGAAGAGAGGGAAACAGCGACGTCGACTAGCAAGGAAGTATACAATAAAGGATGGAGGCAGGTGAGTGCCAAAACCCGGGGGTAGGCGTCCGCTGGATTCAGCAGCGACGCAAAGAGGCGTTAGTGGCGATCGCCCAGGAGTTTGGGCAGGAAAAGGAGGGGCACGTGGAGGAGCTACGTAAGCGGCAGTTCCTGCTCTCAGTGGAAATGAAGACCGCCGAACAACTGCGGTCAACGCAGAGGTGGGGAGGTCCCCTGTTGAACCGGGTGGTGGTCCCTGCTACACTAGGCCGCACCATCCATCGGAGGCGAGGCCACTTCCTAATGTCCGGAGCAAGCTCGGAAGTGGGGTATGAGATACGATGGACGCTCCGACCCCCTTGGGTTCTTAGAGGACCTCGAGGAGCGCGTTATCACCTATGGTATAGCCCTCGACCGTATGCACGGGGCAATGAGCGAGGTGTACTGCGATAGGGCTGCTCGTTGGTTTCTGAGCAGTGGGCTAAGGGATGTGCCGTGGGCCGTGTTTCGGAGGGATTTCTTGGAGTTTTTCTTGCCCCCTCGTTACTTCGAGAGGCTCGAGGACGAGATCCGATCCCGGAGGCAGCGCGTAGGTGAAGCGTTCAAGGAATATTTGATAGAGCTGAGGGCTGCTATGCACCACGCTAGATACGAGCCGGCACAAGAGCTGCATCGGATCTACGAGAACGCCGCTCCGGAATACAGGCCCTATGTACGACGGCAAGACTTTTCTTCCCTATCCCAGCTATCTCAACTGGCCGTAGAATACGAGACCGTCGTGAGGCAGAGGGCGGAGTACTCAGGCAGCCAACCCTTGGGTCAGGGTGTCTCTAGTTCAAATAGTGCAGAGTGGGCGAGGACGGCGCAGTCCTCGGGACATCTCAATCCGTTCCGGTCTGCTCCCAGCGGATCCGGGACGACCGTTGTGGACAACAGGGTCTCCACCCCACCCGCTGCAACTCACGCAGAGGTGGCCCATCAGATGATGAGCCAAGAGGCCGGGAACGGATATGATCCGCGACGGGCGTGTCGTAGGTGCGCACAGGAGAGGCATTTTGTCAGGAAATGTCCCAACGCCCCTGTCTTATTTTGTTGGTTATGTGGAAGCCGGGGCCGAAGTAGTCGGGAGTGTTGCCGCCGCGCGGAGACGGGAAACGGGCAACGGCGTCGTCCGGACCAGGATCGGGTCGGCGCCAATACACACGGAACGCAGCAATAAGACACTCACTGAAGGTGGACGGTGGCCGGATCGTCGCTACGGTAGAGATTGGCGGACGAACGATGCCCGCCACGATCGATACCGGAGCCACTCGTAGCTTCATGAGTGAGGACTGGGTACGCAAATGGGCGATCCGGGGAAGAGCGGACGAAATACAGGCACGTATCCGCCTGGCAGATGGGTCAACCCTAGATGTAGAAAAGGCTTTGAGAGTAGACGCCAGCTTAGGGGGAAAAACGATCAGCATGACGATGCTCATCATGCCCTCAATGCTGGACCATGTAATCCTGGGTATGGATTTTTTGGGGGCGATGAATACCACAATACGCTGCGGCGAGGCGGAACTGGTCCTAGAAGCAGCGACGACACCGGGCGTGAGGCCAGGAACGAGCGAGGAGTCGGAGGAAGGCCGCCCAAGGCATGAAAAGGGAGCACCTGCTCGGCTACAGAGGAAGCCGGAGGAAGGCCTCCCAAGGCATGGAAAGGGAGCACCTGCTCGGCTACAGAGGGAGCCGGAGGAAGGCCTCCCAAGTCATGATGGGGGGCACCTGCTCAGCTACAGAGGGAGCCAAAGGCAGGCCTTCCAAGTCATAAGGAGGGAGTACCTGCTCGGCCTTCGACGGAAAAGGTCAGGAAAAGGGGAGTAAAGTTCGGCCGAATCGACAGCCTGGAGAACCCAAGAGGGGGCGCATAGAGCTGCAGAGGCAGACTTCTAATGGCTACGGAAGCGGCACGGCGGGAACGTGCAAGAGAAAGGACGAAGTAGGAGCGATGACTAGAATCCACACGAACATAGAAGGCCAGGAGCGATTGCCAGAATCGAGCGGCTATGGAGTTCTGTCTGGAGTCGAAGTGGTGCCAGGAGGGGGCGAGAACGGCATTGAAGAGGCGGAGTGGCAAGCGGATCTGGATCCAGAACTGAGGGAGTTCCTGGAGTCAGAACTGGCTCTCTTCGAGGGGCTGCAGGGAATCTCGCACATCGCGGAGCACCGAATCCGGCTGAAGGATGACAAGCCGTTGAAACAAAGGTACTACCCCAAGAATCCGGCCATGCAGAGGGTGATCGACGAGCAAGTGGATGGATGCGTCATCCTTTTGGCCAAATTACGGCAAGGAGCCGCTGGCGGGACAACGTATTAATTTTCTTTAGTTATAAGTATTAATTATATTAGGTTAAGATCTTAGTGAAATAAGAGGCAAGGAGCCATCAGTAATATAATCAGTTCGATTAATAGCAAAGAGGCAAGGAGCCGCGAATATTATAATTGATTTAAATAGTGAACTTGAATTTAACCGCCGGCCGCCGCTGCAACCGTGCGTTGTCGATCGGTTGCTCAACACCGTCTTTGAGAGCGCAACTTCAATTCGGCGGCGAAGAGCGAAAGCTCCGAGGCGAAGTTGCGAAAGCTCGCGGCGAAATTGAGCAGCCGAAGCGACCGCATGGCTTTCCGGCGAGCGTTCCGGCACTTGTGATCGAACGTTAAGGGTGAGTAGAAGTGCTGCGCGAGATAAAGAAAATCATAGATGGTATAGTGGAGCGCTAGGGCTCCAGAAAACAGTGCGGCAGGGTTTATCTTAGGATTTACGATAAGGTCGGAATGAATAATAGTGAATAAAGTGCCAACGTTGTAATTATCTAGAAAGTATTGGATTATTCCCTGTTTCCTGGTAACCCGGCTTACCTTAACCTCGGAACTAACTGGTGTTCGACCTAACCTCGAACGAGGGGCATGCGGTACGAGATTGTGCTTTCGGGGTGGGCATTGCCGGTTGGTGTTTAGGTAGTGGAGTTGGTGCGAGGCCACGGCCCGATGGTGTAGGCGTGTAGAGATAGATCTGGGTTTGGTTTGGTCAGGATACTCACCCCCCCCCCCCCCCCCCCCCCCCCTCCATTTAAGCCCTCTCTCCCAGCGAAATTATAAATAGCTTGTAACTCGCTAGACCTGGTAATACTGAGAATTATACCCCGGCCAGAAGCTACCTTACACCATATATATATTCGGCAATATCCGCCATACTTTTTTTCTAAAGAAAAGTGATTAGCAATTTTCTGAATATATATACATATATATAGTGACATATCCATAGTCGCACCCACCCTTAACTAAGCACATAATCATAAGCACAAGTATAAACATTTCCAATATTGTAAACAAAGAGCCTGATGATAACTTCGACATTGGTCAAGATCAAACTGTCCCCCTTGGTAGACATAAACAATTCACCCTAAATATCACGCCACAGTCAATGTTCCCATCAGAGCACTATCCCACGCATAATTGCTGACAAAGCTCAAACTTCACTCAATTTTAACTCAATCTCTCTCAAAGCGAAGTTTGCTAAGCGACCACAACAGTTAGATAAATCAGTTCATATTCGGGAAGCAAATCTGAATATACTCAACAAAAGTAACCGTTAGTGAAAATAATAAATTGAAATATATTTTTTTATAGTACCTTTACGTGTCAAACTTATAGGTGCAGCCGGTAGGATACGTCGGGAAAAAGTAAAGATCGCTTAAGGATAATTAATTCCCAGATCTAACGTACAATCGCGAACGAAATTGTTGTCGGAGTGTAAAAAACATTTTCTTGAATACGTATCCGAACAAGAACCTTTGGGTCACTAGTAGTCTAATAACATTGACCCTTTGGGCAATAAAACTACTACAGTTAATAACGACTGGCTTTGCATATCGTTTGATCCCTGCAATATGTTATTACTGGGTCTTTTTAAGACATACGCAAAGCAAAAACCATTAAAACAATAATCCATCACAAACTATGATCTAAATTAAAAAGAAAGTGCAAAGAAATAAAAGTGCAGAATCAAAGAACAAAAAAGTTCAAAACTATTTAAAAACAAAAAAAAAATCGTCTAACGAAAACAAAAAAAAAAGTGTATTATACTAAGATGACCATGGAATTAACAGAACAACACCTCAACCAGGCACAACTAAGACGCTTTCATTAAAAGTATTGATTACATCCTACACCTTTATCCAACCCGAGAATTAAGACAACACAGCATCTTATACGGAGCCATCGAATTGCAAGTCACTGGAGACGCTCAGAGGATTTCACAAAGAACAGCAGCCAACACTTGGCAGGAGCTGAGAAACGCATTGATCGAAGAGTATCAAGTGCAGACACCATTTGAAGAACACCTTCGACGCTTATACAACACGAATTTCGAGGATTCATCGAGGATCTCGAAAATAAATCTTTTGTTATATTAAATAAGTTAGCATTAGAAAGTTTACCTAGCAATACGACACTTTATACAAATGCTATGAATAACACAATCAAAGATGTTATTACAAAAAAATTACCGGATAGGCTTTTCATGATGTTAGCCAGATACGACATAACGTCGACACAACAACTAAAGCAAGTAGCTCAAAGAGAGGGATTATATGAAAATAGCGTTACTGAAAAACCTAAGAATAATAATGTTCAGGGAAATCAAAATAACAATCGTAGGAACATGAGAAATTATCAGCAAAATGTTAGCCCAACCACCAGTTCAAGTGGTTATTCCAACACGAATCAGAGTTATCACGCACAAAATAAACAGCACAGCACACAAACAAAGTCCGAAGACAATCAGAAAGCTCACCACGAGTTACAACAGAAATTAAGTCAAGGTAGATCCCAAAATCATTTAAACTATCAAAATCAGTCCCATTCACGTTTGAATGCGCCAAGCCCTCCGACTAAACGTCAAAGAGATAGCAACAGTGGACAGATGAAAATGGATACATCTGAAAATTTTCATCAGCAAGCCTCGGAACAAACAGAAGAAATCCATTCATAAAATTGATTATGAATGACGAAGTTCTAAAATGTGTCATTAACACAGGTTCAACCATAAATCTAATGAAAACAAACCGCTTAAATTCCAGTTTACAACAAAACATTAAAGGTTCACACTATAAATGGTGTTATTGAATTAAAACAAACCATACGATTAGGAGTAAGCAAAATTTGTCCGAGTAAACAAAAATACCTTGTAGGATGTCAAGCAAAAATAGACTATGCACAAGGATCCGTAACCTTAGGAGAATTTAACTTTTGTTTTAGATATAATGACTAAGAGGTCGAAGAGGACATGACCGCACAAGACTGCCTTAATCCACCCTCAACAGAGGACAGACCATTTAATTTCGCTATTGATAACGAATTAATAGAAAACAATGAGCTTAGGCTAGAGCACCTTAATTCAGAAGCAAAAGAAAAAATTAAAAAAGTTTTACATGAATTTCGTGATATCCAGTACCATGAAGGTGACACTTGACTTTCACTAGTACAATTAAACACAAAATTCTAACAAAACATGAGGACCAAATTTACAAGCGTCCATATAAATATCCTCAAATATACGATGATGAAGCAAATAAACAAATAAGCGATATGATAAAACAATATCATACGTAAATCCAAATCCCCTTACTGCTCACCAGTAATAATTGTTCCAAAGAAAAACGATGCATCTGAAAAGCAAAAGTTCCGGTTAGTCATAGATTACCGCAATCTCAATGAATTAACTATTAATGATAAAAACCCTTTCCCGATCATGGATGAAATATTAGACAAACTTGGAAAATATCAATATTTCACAACCATTGATCTAGCCAAACGCTTCCACCAAATCCAAATGGATCCTGGTTCAATATGTATGAACAATCTCTTAGAAGATTTTATTTTTAAGGTTTGTCTGGTCTACTTAGACGACATTATTATTTTTTCCACTTCATTGGAGGAACACATTTTGTCGCTACAAAAAGTATTTAAGAAGCTTAGAGAAGCTATCTTAAAACTACAGTTGGATAAATGCGAGCTTATGAGAAAAGAAACTGTATTTCTCGGTCACATTATCACAACTGAGGGTATAAAACCAAATCAAGATACAAGCAATTGTCAAATTCCCAATTCCAAAAGCCCCAATATAAATTCAATCATTTCTAGGATTATGTGGTTTCTATAGAAAATGTATACCAAATTTCGCTAATATAGTAAAACCATTAACACTTAAATTAAAAAACGGAGCAAAAATCAATATAAATGACAAAGACTACGAATTAGCGTTTGAAAAGCCAAAAGTTCTCATAACATCCGACCCAATTTTAATATACCCTAACTTCGAAAAATCATTTTCATTAACTACAGAGCATAAGCCTATATGCTATGCAAGTAGAACTCTCAAGGAGCATGAGATAAATTATTCAACGATTGAAAAAGAATTACTTGCAATCGTTTGGGCCACAAAATACTTAAGGTCCTATCTCTTTGGTCGACAATTTCAAATCCTTAGTGATCACAGACCATTCGCCTGGTTAAATAACATGAAAGAACCTAATATGAAATTACAACGATTAAAATCAAGCTAAATGAGTTTGATTTACAAATTAAATACGTCCCAGGAAAAGAAAATTATGTGGCAGATGCTCTGTCCAGAATTCAATTAAACGAAAACTTCTTAGGCGAAGACACAATTAGCATAAGAGCAACCATACATAGTGCTCAAGAAGACAACAGTAACCATTTACAAATCACAGAAAGACCTCTTAATTATTATAATCGATAAATAGAATTTGAAAACCGAGAACCGAGGAACTGAGAACGAAACTAAAGTAACGAATTACTTTCATAAAACCAATACAAAGACATGACTAACGCGCATGCCAAAGAATTAATATAAGAATACTTATGCACAAAGAAAAGTGTGCTATACTTCCACAACGAAGCAGATTTTTCAATTTTTCAAGAAGCCTACTTAGAAATAATAAGTCCGAATAATTCAACTAAGGCAATGAAAACTAGTAAAAAATGAATAGCATACGCAGAATTCAAAGAGCTAATATTCAAAAAGCATAACGAATTATTACATCCAGGAATTGAAAAAACTATCAATTGGTTAAAAGAAACCCACTATTTCCCAGATTATCAAAAATTTAATTCAAAAACTAATAAATGAATGTGAGATTTGCAGCATCGCAAAAACAGAACACAGGGATACAAAATTAACTTTTAAAATAACTCCGGAAATCGCTAATATCCGAGAAAAATATGTAATGGATTTACATAGTAGGAGATACACAATTTTTATCTTGCATTCATATCTATTCAAAATTTGCATCATAAATAGAAATAACGAGAAAGAAGGGCTATCTTCGGCACGCCAAAGATCTAATACCCTTGCAGACCTAACCTTTTCATAATGCTCATAGTGCTTTGCCCTTATCTAAGAAGTACCGGGAAAATAGTATATGCCGAGTTTGGTCAAGATATCTTGATAATCAAAATGTTTTTTCATACGACTTAATTTTCGACCGATCATTCCTATGGCAGCTATATGATATAGCGGTCCGATATTAATAGGATTTTGCACATATATGAAGAGTAAAGTAAAACTAATAAATGCCGAGTTTGGTCAAGATATTTTGAAAAACAAAATGTTTTTTCATACAAAAACTTAATTTTCGACCGATCGTTCCTATGGCAGCTATATGATATAGTCGTCCGATATTAATAGGATTTTGCACATATATGAAGAGTAAAGTAAAACTAATAAATGCCGAGTTTGGTCAAGATATCTTGATAAACAAAATGTTTTTTTATACAAAACGTAATTTTCGACCGATCGTTCCTATGGCAGCTATATGATATCGTGGTCCGATCTTAATAGGATTTTGAGTATATATGAGGAGTAAAGTAAAACTAATAAATGCCGAGCTTGGTCAAGATATCTTGAAAAACGAAATGTTTTTTTATCCAATAACTTAATTTTCGACAGATCATTCCTATTGCAGGTTTATGATATAGCGGTCCGATATTAAGAGGATTTTGCACATATATGAAGAGTAAAGTAAAACTAATAAATGCCGAGTTTGGTCAAGATATCTTGAAAAACAAAATGTTTTTTCATCCAAAAACTTATTTTTCGACCGATCGTTCCTATGGCAGCTATATGATATAGTGGTCCGATCCTAATAGGACTTTGCATATATATGGGGAGTAAAGTAAAACTAATAAGTGCCGAGTTTGGTTAAGATATCTTGAAAAATAAAATGTTTTTCATACAAAAACTTAGTTTTCGACCGATCATTCCTATGGAAGCTATATGATATATTGGTCCGATATTAATAGGATTGTGCATATATATGAAGAGTAAAGTAAAACTAATAAATGCCGAGTTTGGTCAAGATATTTTGAAAAACAAAATGTTTTTTCATACAAAAACGTAATTTTCGACCGATCGTTCCTATGGCAGCTATATGATATTGTAGCATGCGTACATATGTATATACATACATATGAATAAGGCTGCAACACTTTGTTGTTATGCCAACAGAATGCAAACATAATCAACGACTTTGTCGCAGCGCGCCTAACGATAAGTGCCCTCTGCGCATATTCAAGTGCAGACGAAATATGATCCGCACTTGATAACAACGACCGCCCAAATAGCTAAGTCAGCGTTCTCACGCTTGACCGTCGTTGTGTATACATATGTGCGCGCATGACTCTCTCTGACTCTCTTGCTGTATATAATAAGCCAAAAACCATGTATGTAAAACGGCTGCTCACTGCTTCGCGGTGGACAGCTCGAACTCGAAAAGAAAACAGATAATAAAGAACCATCAAGAAAGACAGACGTCTTTTAAACTTGGAACCATTACATGGCGACCGTGACAGGACGTCACAAAAACAAGAAAACGTTAAGATACATAACTTCAACTCTAATTTTAAACCAGTCATAAAAGTAATTAAAGGAAGTAAATTAAAAGGAAATATAACTCAAAAACAACTGAAACAACGAAGCATCTGGAACGGCACACACCCTGGAGAATCAAAAATTAACTGAGTGAGTACAGGGGGCATGAGCTCTAAAAATACTTTAAAGCTAAAAAGGCGCAGTGGCATTAAAGAGCGGATCAGGCAAAGAAAGTCTGAGATCGTAAGACTCTTATATAAGTCCCAAAACCCAATACCTTGGGAAACTGCAGTCAAGCTACATGACGAACTCAAACATCTTGAGTCGTTAAACAAAGTAAAGAGCCCCCCCTGTCCCTCAGAGGAAAAACTTATTAATCCAGTTTCACATCGACCACAGCCACAACCGATCCCGAGCAGCCAACATTGCCTGGGCACATGTCAGCGGCCACCCACGAGTAAAAACTAGTACGAGAGGCAAACCGCCCCTTGTACCAACGCTGGAACAAGAAGAAGTACGAGAGGCAGACCGCCCCTTGTACCAACGCTGGAAAACACCAAGGGTGAACTGACCGACAGCGCCACAGAGGGCGTACAGCAAAAAAAAAAAAATGTATAATTATAATTATTATTAAAATATTTGTAAAACTATTGTAATGCCCGACGACAATTGAGTCGACCGGCAAGACGTTTGGCCCGTAAAGCCATTCGAAATACTAGGCAGGATAAAATGTACATTCAGTAAAAACTGAATTAATATTAAATTTCTCCCCGCCCACGGGCGTAAATACAACAAATTTTTAAATATAAACTCAAACTACAAACCTTATAAAGTTAATGAATAGCGTTAACAAAACTATAAGTTCATATATAAATCAAGGACCCAAGTATATATTAAGAATAACAACCCCAAATATGGGTTTGGTAGACGTTAAGACTGTTGACTCGACGGCTAACGTAATAAATAAAGTTGAGGTCAGCAACACAGATGTAAAATTGATAACAATTTTTGTCGTTATGATATTTGTCATATTAGTAGGACATCTATTGTACAAATTATATACGTATCATAATAAATGCATAAAAAAGAGATACCAGAGTCACGCAAATGACCTGGATAAAATCTAAATTTTTCTTGAACAATGATAAGCGACAAAATAAATAAATAAAATGAAATATATATATATTCTTATTACCAGAAATGCCTATTAATAAGTTTGCGATAGAAGTATACTTAGAAGCAATATATAATAGCGACGCAGACTTTAGAATTAGTGCATTGAATATTCTAAAACAATAAGATAAAAGGCATAATTTTAAATACACTGCCATAAGTTGGCATTAAAGAAATAGTGGTCCAGTGGACGGCGAGTGCCCAATTATAATGCTAAAACTTCATAAATAGAGAACTATGGAATGGAGTGAATTAGCGAAAAAAATAAATAATTTCAAAGATAAATTCGAAAAATCGTATAAGTGTGTTAATAAGAACGCACCTATAAGGGTTGAAACGCTAATTCACCACATAAACATATTAGTGCTAAACTATAATAACATAGTTCAACTTTATTTAAGTAAAGAAAATAGGCTTACAGAGCAGCATGTAAATCAATGTAAGAAAATAATCAAATCACTTGGGACTAGAATATCGAATATCAGCACTAGGCACAACATAGTAATAGATATCCCAACAGATTTAAAATTAATGGCAACTTTTGAACCAGATCAACTAGAAGAACTGAATGAGTCTAAGCCAACACTAAATAGTGACCCTGAAACTGAAGCTGATAGCGACATTGAGCCACTTGAATTAACAGAACCAAACATGGCTGTAAATCAAGTGGCCTTAGACCGCGAATATGTAAGACAGGTATCGTCTACAAATCCGGAATTTGATGGCAAAAAGCTATCACTGGCCAGATTTCTAACGGCTTTAAGACTAGTCGATCGTACTAAAGGTACACAAGAAGACTTAGCCGTAGAAGTCATAAAGTCTAAAATAATTGGCCCAATTTTGTACAAAGTACAAAATGAAACATCCATTATTGGTATTATAAATAAATTAAATACCAATATCAAAGGCGAGTCAACTGACGTTATCAAAGCTAAGTTGCTTAACATAAAGCAGAAAGGCAAGTCAGCCTCGCAATATACAGCTGAAATTGACAGTTTGCGTAAGCAACTGGAAGCAGCCTATATTGACGATGGACTAGATTTTGATAACGCAGAGAAATTTTCTACTAAAGAAACAATATCTGCCATGACAAAGAATTGCGAATACGAAAAGCTTCGCATAATATTAGAAGCGGGCAATTTCAGCAATTTCAATGATGCTATGGGTAAATATATCCAATGCAGCACTGAAATGACTGGATGCCCAAGTACAATATTGTACTACAAAGGCAGAAACGATCGTGGAAATTACAGCCGTAACAACCAAAGAGGTAGAGGCAATAGCCGCGGCAATAGTAATTTCCACTATAATGGTAATAACAACAATAGGGGTAATTTCAGAGGAAATTACCGAGGTGGCAACCGAGGTAGAAACAATTCAAACCGAGGTGGCTACCAAAACCAGAACAGTAACAATAGAGGTAATGTCCGAGTAACTCAAGGTAACTCGGAAAACCAACAGACCCCCTCAGATGTTCAAAGCCAATAAATGGCTCAATAAAAACCATCAACCTTAATCTTAGCATGTTTGTAAAAATTAAGAATGAAAGAACAGGTAAATCAATTACACTGTTAGTAGATACTGGTGCAGATATATCCATATTAAAAGAAAATACAGATATATTCGAAAATGTAAACGAAAAAATTACTACCCAAATATCGGGTATTGGCGAAGGCATAATTCCTTCAAAAGGCTTAGCCTTTATAGAACTCACTACAGGCAAATATATAATTCCACATAATTTTCATTTAGTCGAACAAAACTTCCTAATACCGAGTGATGGCATACTAGGCATAGATTTTATAAAACAATATAATTGCCAACTAGATTTCACTCAAAGTGGCGACTCACTTATTCTTCGCCCAAACAACTTAAATTATCCAATTCGATTAAAAATACTTCATACTTGTGACAATAATGCCACAGTACTCCCAGCTCGTTCCGAAGTTGTCCGTGAAATACAAATTCCCTCAATACAAAATCAAATTCTTATATTAAATCAAGAAATTGATGAAGGAATTTACATCGCAAACACGATATCCAATCACAAAAATACATATGTCCGTATTATAAATACAACAAATGCCAATAAGATAGTAAACTTAAATAAAATAAAATATGAAACTTTGAACAATTATGATATAGTAAAAGAAACCAACGAAGGAAGAGACAACTTCGTTATGGAAAAATTAACCAAAAACTTTCCACCTTTATTTAAAAATCAATTAAAAGATTTATGCACCAGATATACCGACATATTCGGATTAGAAACCGAATCGATAACAACTAATAATTTTTACAAGCAAAAGCTTAGATTGAAGGATGATGAGCCCGTATACATAAAAAATTATAGAAGTCCTCACAGCCAAGTACAAGAAATTCAAGCCCAAGTGCAAAAACTAATAGACGACAAAATAGTCGAACCATCAGCCTCAGAGTATAATAGCCCACTTTTATTAGTTCCGAAGAAGTCCCTTCCGGACTCTGACAAGAAGAAATGGCGATTAGTAATTGACTATCGTCAAATTAATAAAAAGCTATTGTCCGATAAATTTCCGCTACCGAGAATTGATGATATTCTAGATCAGCTAGGTAGAGCAAAATATTTTTCATGCCTAGACTTAATGTCTGGCTTTCACCAAATCGAACTCGAAAAAAGTTCTAGAGATATAACGGCATTTTCAACGAGCAATGGCTCGTATCGCTTTACGCGATTACCATTTGGCTTGAAAATATCCCCAAACTCCTTTCAAAGAATGATGACAATAGCATTTTCTGGTCTCGAACCATCTCAGGCCTTCCTTTATATGGATGATCTGATAGTAATCGGCTGTTCCGAAAAACATATGGTCAAAAATTTAACTGAAGTTTTTGAAAAATGTAGGAAATTCAACCTGAAACTACATCCAGAAAAATGTTCATTTTTCATGCATGAAGTCACATTTTTGGGACATAAATGCACTGATAAAGGAATCTTGCCAGATGATAAAAAATACGACGTCATAAAGAACTACCCAGTCCCACATGATGCGGACAGCGCTAGGCCATTTTGCATTTTGCAATTACTATAGGCGCTTTATTAAAAATTTTGCCGACTATTCACGTCACATAACAAGATTATGTAAAAAAGACGTTAAGTTCGAATGGACGTCTGAATGCCAGAATGCCTTCGATCACCTCAAAATGGCTCTTATGAACCCAACCTTGTTACAATATCCAGATTTCGCTAAAGAATTCTGCATAATAACTGATGCAAGTAAGCAAGCGTGTGGAGCGGTTTTAACTCAAAACCATAATGGACTCCAACTTCCAATTGCATACGCATCAAGATCCTTTACTAAAGGAGAAAGTAACAAGAGTACTACTGAGCAAGAATTAGCGGCTATTCATTGGGCAATAACGCATTTCCGACCATATATTTATGGTAACCATTTCACGGTTAAAACTGACCATAGACCGCTAACTTACTTATTTTCAATGGTAAATCCAAGTTCAAAGTTAACACGTATGAGGCTTGAATTAGAGGAATATAATTTTACGGTAGAATATCTGAAGGGTAAAGATAATTTCGTAGCCGATGCGTTATCAAGAATAACCATAAAACAGCTACAGGAAATAACAGGGACAATCCACAAAGTCACTACAAGATATCAAAGTAGACAAAATTCCTGCGCAGGAAAATATCAGGTAGAATTGCCAAGGCAATCTACAGAAAAAGCTTCACAGCCCAACGTATACGAAGTCATTAACAATGACGAGGTACGCAAAGTAGTGACCTTGCATATAAAAGATACGCTTTGTTTCTTTAAACATGGCAAGAAAATTATTGCAAGAATTAACATTGGTGATCTATATACAAATGGAAATATTGACTTAGGTCAACTATTCCCAAGGCTCGAAAATGAAGCCGGTATATTGAAAATAAGCCAATTGAAAATGGCACCGTGGGAAAATATCTTTGATACAATTTCAATAGATAATTTCAAAAATATGGGCAATAAAATATTGACTAAATTAAGGGTAGCGCTACTCAACCCGGTGACCACAATAACAAACAATAAAGAAAAAGAAGCTATATTGTCTACACTACATGACGACCCAATACAAGGAGGTCATACTGGCATTACAAAAACCTTGGCCAAGGTCAAACGACATTACTTTTGGAAAGGTATGACTCGAGATATTACTGAGTACATACGTAAATGTCACAAATGCCAGAAAGCTAAAATTACTAAGCATAGTAAGACCCCATTAATTATAACTGATACACCTGTACATGCGTTCGATAGGGTTATAGTGGACACAATTGGTCCGCTACCCAAATCTGATAATGGTAATGAGTACGCAATCACATTAATTTGTGACTTGACTAAATACCTAGTCGCGATACCAATACCAAACAAAAACGCTAGTACAGTAGCCAAAGGTATATTCCAATCTTTTATTCTAAAGTACGGTCCAATGAAGACGTTCATTACGGACATGGGAACAGAATACAAGAACTCAATTATAAATGATTTGTGCAAGTTTATGAAAATAGACAACATAACATCAACTGCACATCATCACCAGACAGTTGGAACAGTCGAAAGAAGTCACAGAACTTTCAACGAATACATACGATCTTATATATCAGTTGATAAAACTGATTGGGACGTATGGCTCCAATACTTTGTCTATTGTTTTAATACGACCCCTTCTACGGCACATAATTATTGTCCGTATGAATTAGTATTTGGTAAGATATGTAATCTACCAAAATACTTCAATAGCATAGCAAACATAGAACCAATATATAACATAGATGATTATGCTAAGGAGAGTAAGTATAGATTAGAAGTAGCATACAAAAGAGCAAGAAATATGCTAGAATTAAATAAGATGAAACAAAAGAAGCGATATGACTTAAATAGTAAGGAATTAAAATTATCCATAGGAGATAAGGTTTTATTAAAAAATGAAGTAGGACATAAACTAGATTTTAAATACACAGGGCCCTATAGAGTAGAAAAAATAGAAGATAGGGATAATATAGTTATTTCTGGAAATAAGAATAAAACGCAAACAGTCCAAAAGGACAGATTAAAAATTTTTAATTCATAATCAAGCATGCAAAAATACAAAAAAAATATATATATATAAAAAAAAAAAAAAAATAATAATATATAATAATAATAGAAATAAATAATTATTAAGGAAAATAACTCCATTGTATTACGTTATTTTTTAAAAGGAGGGAGATGTAGCATGCGTACATATGTATATACATACATATGAATAAGGCTGCAACACTTTGCTGTTATGCCAACAGAATGCAAACATAATCAGCGACTTTGTCGCAGCGCGCCTAACGATAAGTGCCCTCTGCGCATATTCAAGTGCAGACGAAATATGATCCGCACTTGATAACAACGACCGCCCAAATAGCTAAGTCAGCGTTCTCACGCTTGACCGTCGTTGTGTATACATATGTGCGCGCATGACTCTCTCTGACTCTCTTGCTGTATATAATAAGCCAAAAACCATGTATGTAAAACGGCTGCTCACTGCTTCGCGGTGGACAGCTCGAACTCGAAAAGAAAACAGATAATAAAGAACCATCAAGAAAGACAGACGTCTTTTAAACTTGGAACCATTACAATATAGTCGTCCGATATTAATAGGATTTTGCACATATATGAAGAGTAAAGTAAAACTAATAAATGCCGAGTTTGGTCAAGATATCTTGATAAACAAAATCTTTTTTCATACAAAACGTAATTTTCGACCGATCGTTCCTATGGCAGCTATATGATATAGTGGTCCGATCTTAATAGGATTTTGCACATATATGAAGAGTAAAGTAAAACTTATAAGTGCCGAGTTTGGTTAAGATATCTTGAAAAACAAAATGTTTTTCATACAAAAACTAAATTTGCGACCGATCGTTTCTATGGCAGCAATATGATATAGTGCTCCGATCTTATTAGGGTTTTGCATATATATGAAGAGTAAAGTAAAACTAATAAATGCCGAGTTTGGTCAAGATATCTTGAAAAATAAAATGTTTTTTTATGCAATAACTTAATTTTCGACAGATCATTCCTATTGTAGGTTTATGATATAGCGGTCCGATATTAATAGGATTTTGCACATATATGAAGAGTAAAGTAAAACTAATAAATGCCGAGTTTGGTCAAGATATCTTGAAAAACAAAATGTTTTTTCATCCAAAAACTTATTTTTCGACCGATCGTTCCTATGGCAGCTTTATGATATAGTGGTCCGATATTAATAGGATTTTGCATATATATGAAGAGTAAAGTAAAACTAATAACTGCCGAGTTTGGTCAAGATATCTTGATAAACAAAATGTTTTTTCATACAAAAACTCAATTTTCGACCGATCATTCCTATGGCAGCTATATGATATAGTGGTCCGATATTAATAGGATTTTGCACATATATGAAGAGTAAGGTAAAACTAATAAGTGCCGAGTTTGGTTAAGATATCTTGAAAAACAAAATGTTTTTCATACAAAAACTTAATTTGCGACCGATCGTTTCTATGGCAGCTATATGATATAGTGGTCCGATCTTAATAGGATTTTGCATATATATAAAGAGTAAAGTAAAACTAATAAATGCCGAGTTTGGTCAAGATATTTTGAAAAACAAAATGTTTTTTCATACAAAAACGTAATTTTCGACCGATCGTTCCTATGGCAACTATATGATTTAGTCGTCCGATATTAATAGGATTTTGCACATATATGAAGAGTAAAGTAAAACTAATAAATGCCGAGTTTGGTCAAGATATCTTGATAAACAAAATGTTTTTTCATACAAAACGTAATTTTCGACCGATCGTTCCTATGGCAGCTATATGATATAGTGGTCCGATCTTTATAAGATTTTGCATATATATGAGGAGTAAAGTAAAACTAATAAACGCCGAGTTTGGACAAGATATCTTGATAAACAAAATGTTTTTTCATACAAAAACTTAATTTTCGACCGATCGTTCCTATGGCAGCTATATGATATAGTGGTCCGATCCAGCTGGTTTTCACATATGTGCTGCGTGCAACAAAAAGAGAGAGAGTTCTGCACAGTTTCATTAAGGTAGCTTTAAAACTGAGGGACTAGTTCGCATAGAAAGAGACAGACGGACAGACGGACATGGCTATATCGACTCGCCTGTTGATGCTGATTAAGAATATATATAGTTTATGGGGTCGGAGATGTCTCCTTCTATGCGTTACACATTTCACGACATAATTATAATACCCTCTGCAAGGGTATAAGAAGTAGACACTGGTTAGAAACCAAACGAGCTATATTACAAGCGTTCAACCAAATGGGTAAGCCCATCGAAATAAAAGCAGACAAGGACTCAGCTTTTATGTGCACAGATTTACAATCAGAAGCAGTAAATATTAATATAACCAATAGTAAAAATGGTATATCCGACGTAGAACGATTTCATAAAACAGTTAACGAAAAATTAAGAATCATTAACAGCGACTCAGACGTCGAAAATAAACTTACAAAATTTGAAACTATACTCTACACGTACAATCATAAAACAAAGCACAAAACGACTAACAGAACCCCAGCGGACATATTCATATACGCAGGTACACCAGGGTATGACACTCAAGCTAATAAAGAAAAACTTATAAATAACCTCAACCAAAAAACGAACAAATTATGAAATTGACACTAGATACAAACATTCACCATTAGTTAAGTCAAAGACGACAACCCCGTTCACGAAAACAGGAGAACTAAGACAAATCGACGACAAATACTTTGAGGTAACAAACAAAGGCAGGGAAATAACACATTACAAATCCAAATTCAAAAAGAACGAGAAAGAAGGGCTATTTTCGGCACGCCAAAGATCTAATATCCTTGCAGACCCAACCTTTTCATAATGCTCATAGTGCTTTGCCACTATCTAAGAAGTACCGGGAAAATAGTATATGCCGAGTTTGGTCAAGATATCTTGATAATCAAAATGCTTTTTCATACGACTTAATTTTCGACCGATCGTTCCTATGGCACCTATATGATATAGTGGTCCGATCTTAATAGGATTTTGCATATATATGAAGAGTAAGGTAAAACTAATAAGTGCCGAGTTTGGTTAAGATATCTTGAAAAACAAAATGTTTTTCATACAAAAACTTAATTTGCGACCGATCGTTTCTATGGCAGCTATATGATATGGTGGTCCGATCTTAATAGGATTTTGCATATATATAAAAAGTAAAGTAAAACTAATAAATGCCGAGTTTGGTCAAGATATTTTGAAAAACAAAATGTTTTTTCATACAAAAACGTAATTTTCGACCGATCGTTCCTATGGCAGCTATATGATATAGTCGTCCGATATTAATAGGATTTTGCACATATATGAAGAGTAAAGTAAAACTAATAAATGCCGAGTTTGGTCAAGATATCTTGATAAACAAAATGTTTTTTCATACAAAACGTAATTTTCGACCGATCGTTCCTATGGCAGCTATATGATATAGTGCTCCGATCTTTATAGGATTTTGCATATATATGAGGAGTAAAGTAAAACTAATAAACGCCGAGTTTGGTCAAGATATCTTGATAAACAAAATGTTTTTTCATACAAAAACTTAATTTTCGACCGATCGTTCCTATGGCAGCTATATGATATAGTGGTCCGATCCAGCTGTTTTTCACATATGTGCTGCGTGCAACAGAAAGAGGGAGTTCTGCAAAGTTTCATTAAGGTAGCTTTAAAACTGAGGGACTAGTTCGCATAGAAAGAGACAGACGGACAGACGGACATGGCTATATCGACTCGCCTGTTGATGCTGATTAAGAATATATATAGTTTATGGGGTCGGAGATGTCTCCTTCTATGCGTTACACATTTCACGACATAATTATAATACCCTCTGCAAGGGTATAAGAAGTAGACACTGGTTAGAAACCAAACGAGCTATATTACAAGCGTTCAACCAAATGGGTAAGCCCATCGAAATAAAAGCAGACAAGGACTCAGCTTTTATGTGCACAGATTTACAATCAGAAGCAGTAAATATTAATATAACCAATAGTAAAAATGGTATATCCGACGTAGAACGATTTCATAAAACAGTTAACGAAAAATTAAGAATCATTAACTCAGACGTCGAAAATAAACTTACAAAATTTGAAACTATACTCTACACGTACAATCATAAAACAAAGCACAAAACGACTAACAGAACCCCAGCGGACATATTCATATACGCAGGTACACCAGGGTATGACACTCAAGCTAATAAAGATAAACTTATAAATAACCTCAACCAAAAAACGAACAAATTATGAAATTGACACTAGATACAAACATTCACCATTAGTTAAGTCAAAGACGACAACCCCGTTCACGAAAACAGGAGAACTAAGACAAATCGACGACAAATACTTTGAGGTAACAAACAAAGGCAGGAAAATAACACATTACAAATCCAAATTCAAAAAGAACGAGAAAGAAGGGCTATTTTCGGCACGCCAAAGATCTAATACCCTTGCAGACCCAACCTTTTCATAATGCTCATAGTGCTTTGCCACTATCTAAGAAGTACCGGGAAAATAGTATATGCCGAGTTTGGTCAAGATATCTTGATAATCAAAATGCTTTTTCATACGACTTAATTTTCGACCGATCGTTCCTATGGCACCTATATGATATAGTGGTCCGATCTTAATAGGATTTTGCATATATATGAAGAGTAAGGTAAAACTAATAAGTGCCGAGTTTGGTTAAGATATCTTGAAAAACAAAATGTTTTTCATACAAAAACTTAATTTGCGACCGATCGTTTCTATGGCAGCTATATGATATGGTGGTCCGATCTTAATAGGATTTTGCATATATATAAAGAGTAAAGTAAAACTAATAAATGCCGAGTTTGGTCAAGATATTTTGAAAAACAAAATGTTTTTTCATACAAAAACGTAATTTTCGACCGATCGTTCCTATGGCAGCTATATGATATAGTCGTCCGATATTAATAGGATTTTGCACATATATGAAGAGTAAAGTAAAACTAATAAATGCCGAGTTTGGTCAAGATATCTTGATAAACAAAATGTTTTTTCATACAAAACGTAATTTTCGACCGATCGTTCCTATGGCAGCTATATGATATAGTGCTCCGATCTTTATAGGATTTTCCATATATATGAGGAGTAAAGTAAAACTAATAAACGCCGAGTTTGGTCAAGATATCTTGATAAACAAAATGTTTTTACATACAAAAACTTAATTTTCGACCGATCGTTCCTATGGCAGCTATATGATATAGTGGTCCGATCCAGCTGTTTTTCACATATGTGCTGCGTGCAACAGAAAGAGGGAGTTCTGCAAAGTTTCATTAAGGTAGCTTTAAAACTGAGGGACTAGTTCGCATAGAAAGAGACAGACGGACAGACGGACATGGCTATATCGACTCGCCTGTTGATGCTGATTAAGAATATATATAGTTTATGGGGTCGGAGATGTCTCCTTCTATGCGTTACACATTTCACGACATAATTATAATACCCTCTGCAAGTGTATAAAAAGTAGAGACTGGTTAGAAACCAAACAAGCTATATTACAAGCGTTCAACCAAATGGGTAAGCCCATCGAAATAAAAGCAGACAAGGACTCAGCTTTTATGTGCACAGATTTACAATCAGAAGCAGTAAATATTAATATAACCAATAGTAAAAATGGTATATGCGACGTAGAACGATTTCATAAAACAGTTAACGAAAAATTAAGAATCATTAACTCAGACGTCGAAAATAAACTTACAAAATTTGAAACTATACTCTACACGTACAATCATAAAACAAAGCATAAAACGACTAACAGAACCCCAGCGGACATATTCATATACGCAGGTACACCAGGGTATGACACTCAAGCTAATAAAGAAAAACTTATAAATAACCTCAACCAAAAAACGAACAAATTATGAAATTGACACTAGATACAAACATTCACCATTAGTTAAGTCAAAGCGACAACCCCGTTCACGAAAACAGGAGAACTAAGACAAATCGACGACAAATACTTTGAGGTAACAAACAAAGGCAGGAAAATAACACATTACAAATCCAAATTCAAAAAGAACGAGAAAGAAGGGCTATTTTCGGCACGCCAAAGATCTAATACCCTTGCAGACCCAACCTTTTCATAATGCTCATAGTGCTTTGCCACTATCTAAGAAGTACCGGGAAAATAGTATATGCCGAGTTTGGTCAAGATATCTTGATAATCAAAATGCTTTTTCATACGACTTAATTTTCGACCGATCGTTCCTATGGCACCTATATGATATAGTGGTCCGATCTTAATAGGATTTTGCATATATATGAAGAGTAAGGTAAAACTAATAAGTGCCGAGTTTGGTTAAGATATCTTGAAAAACAAAATGTTTTTCATACAAAAACTTAATTTGCGACAGATCGTTTCTATGGCAGCTATATGATATGGTGGTCCGATCTTAATAGGAATTTGCATATATATAAAGAGTAAAGCAAAACTAATAAATGCCGAGTTTGGTCAAGATATTTTGAAAAACAAAATGTTTTTTCATACAAAAACGTAATTTTCGACCGATCGTTCCTATGGCAGCTATATGATATAGTCGTCCGATATTAATAGGATTTTGCACATATATGAAGAGTAAAGTAAAACTAATAAATGCCGAGTTTGGTCAAGATATCTTGATAAACAAAATGTTTTTTCATACAAAACGTAATTTTCGACCGATCGTTCCTATGGCAGCTATATGATATAGTGGTCCGATCTTTATAGGATTTTGCATATATATGAGGAGTAAAGTAAAACTAATAAACGCCGAGTTTGGTCAAGATATCTTGATAAACAAAATGTTTTTTTCATACAAAAACTTAATTTTCGACCGATCGTTCCTATGGCAGCTATATGATATAGTGGTCCGATCCAGCTGGTTTTCACATATGTGCTGCCTGCAACAGAAAGAGGGAGTTCTGCAAAGTTTCATTAAGGTAGCTTTAAAACTGAGGGACTAGTTCGCATAGAAAGAGACAGACGGACAGACGGACATGGCTATATCGACTCGCCTGTTGATGCTGATTAAGAATATATATAGTTTATGGGGTCGGAGATGTCTCCTTCTATGCGTTACACATTTCACGACATAATTATAATACCCTCTGCAAGGGTATAAAAAGTAGAGACTGGTTAGAAACCAAACGAGCTATATTACAAGCGTTCAACCAAATGGGTAAGCCCATCGAAATAAAAGCAGACAAGGACTCAGCTTTTATGTGCACAGATTTACAATCAGAAGCAGTAAATATTAATATAACCAATAGTAAAAATGGTATATCCGACGTAGAAGGATTTCATAAAACAGTTAACGAAAAATTAAGAATCATTAACAGCGACTCAAACGTCGAAAATAAACTTACAAAATTTGAAACTATACTCTACACGTACAATCATAAAACAAAGCATAAAACGACTAACAGAACCCCAGCGGACATATTCATATACGCAGGTACACCAGGGTATGACACTCAAGCTAATACAGAAAAACTTATAAATAACCTCAACCAAAAAACGAACAAATTATGAAATTGACACTAGATACAAACATTCACCATTAGTTAAGTCAAAGACGACAACCCCGTTCACGAAAACAGGAGAACTAAGACAAATTGACGATAAACACTTTGAGGTAACAAACAAAGGCAGGAAAATAACACATTACAAAACCAAATTCAAAAAGAACGAGAAAGAAGGGCTATCTTCGGCACGCCAAAGATCTAATACCCTTGCAGACCCAACCTTTTCATAATGCTTATAGTGCTTTGCCACTATCTAAGAAGTACCGGGAAAATAGTATATGCCGAGTTTGGTCAAGATATCTTGATAATCAAAATGCTTTTTCATACGACTTAATTTTCGACCGATCGTTCCTATGGCACCTATATGATATAGTGGTCCGATCTTAATAGGATTTTGCATATATATGAGGAGTAAAGTAAAACTAATAAACGCCGAGTTTGGTCAAGATATCTTGATAAACAAAATGTTTTTTTCATACAAAAACTTAATTTTCGACCGATCGTTCCTATGGCAGCTATATGATATAGTGGTCCGATCCAGCTGGTTTTCACATATGTGCTGCGTGCAACAGAAAGAGGGAGTTCTGCAAAGTTTCATTAAGGTAGCTTTAAAACTGAGGGACTAGTTCGCATAGAAAGAGACAGACGGACAGACGGACATGGCTATATCGACTCGCCTGTTGATGCTGATTAAGAATATATATAGTTTATGTGGTCGGAGATGTCTCCTTCTATGCGTTACACATTTCACGACATAATTATAATACCCTCTGCAAGGGTATAAAAAGTAGAGACTGGTTAGAAACCAAACGAGCTATATTACAAGCGTTCAACCAAATGGGTAAGCCCATCGAAATAAAAGCAGACAAGGACTCAGCTTTTATGTGCACAGATTTACAATCAGAAGCAGTAAATATTAATATAACCAATAGTAAAAATGGTATATCCGACGTAGAAGGATTTCATAAAACAGTTAACGAAAAATTAAGAATCATTAACAGCGACTCAAACGTCGAAAATAAACTTACAAAATTTGAAACTATACTCTACACGTACAATCATAAAACAAAGCATAAAACGACTAACAGAACCCCAGCGGACATATTCATATACGCAGGTACACCAGGGTATGACACTCAAGCTAATAAAGAAAAACTTATAAATAACCTCAACCAAAAAACGAACAAATTATGAAATTGACACTAGATACAAACATTCACCATTAGTTAAGTCAAAGACGACAACCCCGTTCACGAAAACAGGAGAACTAAGACAAATCGACGACAAATACTTTGAGGTAACAAACAAAGGCAGGAAAATAACACATTACAAATCCAAATTCAAAAAGAACGAGAAAGAAGGGCTATTTTCGGCACGCCAAAGATCTAATACCCTTGCAGACCCAACCTTTTCATAATGCTCATAGTGCTTTGCCACTATCTAAGAAGTACCGGGAAAATAGTATATGCCGAGTTTGGTCAAGATATCTTGATAATCAAAATGCTTTTTCATACGAATTAATTTTCGACCGATCGTTCCTATGGCACCTATATGATATAGTGGTCCGATCTTAATAGGATTTTGCATATATATGAAGAGTAAGGTAAAACTAATAAGTGCCGAGTTTGGTTAAGATATCTTGAAAAACAAAATGTTTTTCATACAAAAACTTAATTTGCGACAGATCGTTTCTATGGCAGCTATATGATATGGTGGTCCGATCTTAATAGGATTTTGCATATATATAAAGAGTAAAGCAAAACTAATAAATGCCCAGTTTGGTCAAGATATTTTGAAAAACAAAATGTTTTTTCATACAAAAACGTAATTTTCGACCGATCGTTCCTATGGCAGCTATATGATATAGTCGTCCGATATTAATAGGATTTTGCACATATATGAAGAGTAAAGTAAAACTAATAAATGCCGAGTTTGGTCAAGATATCTTGATAAACAAAATGTTTTTTCATACAAAACGTAATTTTCGACCGATCGTTCCTATGGCAGCTATATGATATAGTGGTCCGATCTTTATAGGATTTTGCATATATATGAGGAGTAAAGTAAAACTAATAAACGCCGAGTTTGGTCAAGATATCTTGATAAACAAAATGTTTTTTTCATACAAAAACTTAATTTTCGACCGATCGTTCCTATGGCAGCTATATGATATAGTGGTCCGATCCAGCTGGTTTTCACATATGTGCTGCGTGCAACAGAAAGAGGGAGTTCTGCAAAGTTTCATTAAGGTAGCTTTAAAACTGAGGGACTAGTTCGCATAGAAACATACAGGCGGACAGACGGACGGACAGACGGACAGACGGACATGGCTATATCGACTCGGTTGTTGATGCTGATTAAGAATCTATATACTTTTTAGGGGGTCGAAGATGGCTCCTTCTATGCGTTACACATTTCACGACAAATTTATAATACCCTCTGCAAGGGTATAGAAAGAAGACTAATCAAAGCAAATATAACAATTACAGGTCAACAACAGACAGGGATCAAAACATACAAGTACCAGCTTAAACTAATTATTATAATATTACTATCAATACCTGTAAACCATATAAATGCACAAAGCATTGAAATTAATCCTATCAAAGCCCATAACGGCTATCTGATATTTAAAACAGGAACCGTAATCATTCCGACAGATTACGAATTCCACTGTTTAACGGTTAATATAACAAAAACCGAAGAAACTTTTAACAACTTAATTGAACAAAATAATGAATTTAATAACCTAATACAAATCGAATACCTAGTAGAAAAATTAAACAGAGATATAAGCGGCTTAAAAAAGCCAAACGCAGCAAAAGAGGTTTAGTAAATATGGTAGGAACAGTATATATATACTTATTTGGAACATTAGATCAAGAAGACAAAACAGAAATTGAACAAAAAATAAGCGACTTAGCAAAAAACAGCGTTCAGGTTAACGTATTAAATCATATAATAGAAGCTATAAACAGAGGAGTAGAAATCATAAGCGAACTAGATTAAAAGAATCAAAAAGGAAAGATATTAGATATCCTTATTTTTAACTTACAACACTTTACAGAATATATAGAAGACATTTAGATGGGAATACAGCTCACAAGATTAGCCATTTTTAACCCAAAATTACTAAAACATGACTATTTGTTGCATGTTAATTCTAAGAAATTGTTGAATACAAAAACTTCCACTTGGTTTAAATCAGATACAAACGAATTACTGATAATATCCCATATTCCTCGAGAAATAATAGAAAGCCCGGTATTCGAAATAATTCCATACCCGGATGATAATAATAACATTTTGACAGAAATAGCTCATGAAAAATATTTTACCCACGACAAAAAAGTTTATAGCAAAGAAACAAAAAAATGAATTAATAATGAATGTTTGACAGGAATTTTAAACGAAATAAAATCAGAATGTAGTTATACTAAAACTTTGCAAAATTTTCAAATCAACTACGTAGAACTAAATATTATTTTAACTTGGAATTTACCAAAAACTATATAAAACCATAATTGTATAAATAACGAAATAACAATAGAAGGAAACAACAACTTAATAAAAATCTTTAATTGTTCACTGCAAATCAATAAAATTTCAATTTCAAAAAATATGTTAGATTATACTCAAAGCATTTACGTAAGCAAAGATGTTATAAAATTAGAACCACTTTCGATTGTACAACGAAAAAAATTAAAATGAACATACAAAATTTAACAATGTATTCCAGATAATTACAATAGCCATATTTGTAATCATATTAATAAGTTTAACACTGTATTTAATATATAAGCTCAAAAGCATACCTAAGAAATTAATTATAGAACATAAAAAACCCAAAGTAGAAGAAACACTTACAATAATAGGAGATACACCAATTGTAAAAGAAGAAAATGTTACACTATATCCAAACTTAAGCACCTGAGGACGGGCACTTTTCTAATGGTTGGGGGAGTGATATATCCATAGTCGCACCCACCCTTAAACATAACTTAGCACATAAACATAAGCACAAGTACAAACATTTCCAATATTGTAAACAAAGAGCCTGGTGATAACATTGACATTGGTCAAGATCAAACTGTCCCCCTTGGTAGACATAAGCAATTCACCCTAAATATCACGCCACAGTCAATGTTCCCATCAGAGCACTATCCCACGCATAATTGCTGACGCAGCTCAAACTTCACTCAATTTTGACTCAAGCTCTCGCAAAGCGAAGTTTGCTACGCGACCGCAACGGTTAGATAAATTAGTTCATATTCGGGAAGCAAATCTGAATGTACTCAACAAAGGTAGCCGTTAGTGAAAATAATAAATTGAAATATATTTTTTTATAGTAGCTTAACGTGTGAAACTTAATTATATATATATATAAATTATCCGATTAAAACTAAAAACAGTTTAGTTAAATCTTGTGGTAGTTACTTCTAACTACAAAAGAAATCCACTTCAACATTTTTTGTATGTACATACGTACGCACTCGTGCGCTTTCCTAACTTTAAAAAAATAAAATTAATTACATGTCCGCATTTAATCTGACAAGTTGCTTCACAATATTGTTTTCTAATTAATATTGTTAATTCATGTTCTTGGTCCGACACACAAACATACTCCAGGTTCACCAGCACGTATTGTACATACATACATACATACATACATATATTCAATCCGAATATAATTGTCCATATGCATTTTGAATAGACACTATATTTAACATTATTATTTAATAAACACGAACATAAACTCCAATTCAGTTTCTTAACTTATAATTTTGCATAGTGCAAGCGAATATATTTGTGCAACTACATAGTACATACATCCGATAAATAAATCCACAAATTATATGTACTATGTGTATCCGCATATAATATTTTTTAGTGCACAATCCAATATTCAATAAATAAATAACACAGTATTATATTAATAATAATAAATTGCAATTCCAAACGGCATATGTGCGCATATACATACATACACACACACGTAAAAACCAACAGCTGCCGAACTGCATTTCTGCTTACATGTTAGTAAGCAATTCCACACAGTCAAGTGTAATTATTGTTGTTCCTAGACGCTGAAATAAAAACACGACAATTATAATTAATATAATAATATTACTATTTATCTATCGTAAGTGAACAAAAACACTATCAACTCAAAGCTTCACATTTGTCAGCGGTGTGTACTCAGCCACAATTGTGTGTATTTGATTAGTACCACAAAAGGTAAAAATAATTTATCCGTTACCGTATTCGAAGGATAATTTAATAATAAAATGATCGAAATCGAGCATCAAAATTCTTTATTATTATTTCCCTTGTTTAATAAATAAATAAATAATAATAATAATAAAGCACTTCCAGAACTTCTCCGTCTCCAACAGGAGCCCTTAGAGTCGACAGGGAAACACCGGACTAAAAGCGAATCATCCGCGTCCACGCCAAGGGGAATTATTAAAGCATCTCTTAGTTCGAAGCCAAGTCCACTGACAAAAATCAGTCGGCCGCCGTCCAAAGCTAAAAGCGAAGCATCCCTGACCACTGCAGTCGGACGCACTAAGGCAACCATTAGCACAAGATCTATTCCGATTTCCACGCGAGCTAATACCAAAACGGCCCAAAATATGACAGACGCGGCCTTCATCAAGTTTATTGCTGTCACCGATCGGCTAAGTCAGCTTTAGGCAAAAATAAACACTCCTGGAGGCTCTGACCCGTCTCTCTATAAGTGCCAGGTCCGTCGGGACCAAGTGCGAGCCTTGTGGGACAAGGTTGACAAAGAGTACGAGGTCGGCTCAACAATAATCTCGGAAGCCGGTTCAATGGAAACCATTTCAGTTATGCAGTCCAAGTACGCCCCTAATTTAGCGAGAAAATCGATACCGCTAACGCGTAAAATAGACCATCCGCTCAGTCCACCATTCCGACATACGTTTCCACAGGGTGTCGCTTACCTCCTTGCGACACAGAAATCTTCAGCGGAGATTACATACGTTGTCCCACATTTCGAGACCTTTTTACCGCAATTTACATAAATAATCCTAGGTTATCCGGGGTCGAGAAATTATTCCATCTCAATGCGAAAACCCGCGGTGAGGCTCAGGCGATTGTATCGAAGTCACCTTTGACTAACGATGGCTTCCGATCAGCCTGGGCCAATCTGACTGAGCGTTTTGAGAACCGAAAATTGTTAGTCAACAGCCAGCTCAAGATTCTTTTCAACCTGCAGCCAATCTCCCAAGAGTCTGGAACGGCAATTAAGGAACTTCAGAGCACCATTCAAGGTTGCTTAACAGCTCTGGAGTTATCCGAAATCAACATAGAAAACTGAGACTGTATCCTCGTGTTCCTATGTTCCTCCAAATTACCCAAATTAACACTCTCCTTATGGGAACAGTCCATCTCCAGTAAAAACGACCTCTCATCTTGGCTTGAGATGAACGCCTTTCTCTTAGAACGTTATCGCACTCTAGAAGCGATAGAAGAGCTTAAGCCAAGCGCAAATACTCCAGTGCACTCCAAAATTGTTCGAACAGAACCTCCTACCACTAGAAGGCTTAACTCATTTGAGAAGAAGGTTGCTAATAAGCCGCGAGCCTGCAAACTGTGCTCCAGGGAGAATCACCCTATCCGTCTGTGCCCACGATTTCTCCAAATGCCCGTCAGCGAACGGGCAACTTACATCAAAGCAAAAACTATGTTTCAACTGTTTCGCTAGGGGTCATCAGTTAAGGGATTGCACAAGTGCTCACAATTGTTTTACGTGCAAGGGTCGTCACAATACTCTCTTGCATCGTAGTGACACTCCACAATTGAGCCCTACAGTAGTCTCCATGCCACAAGCAACAGCTCCATCCAATCAATCCATACAGTCCACTCCATCCCAACAAACGAATGTTCACAATTATGTTGCAATTAACACCCACGGTGTTCTCCTAAGTTATATATGTTCGCCTTTTGGGTGCAAATTTTACAGCTTGTGCACTGATCGACTCAGGATCAGAGGCAACATTTATTTCCGAGCGACTCTTCCACCTGATAAAGCTGCCGTACAAATCCATACAGGCACAAGTATCGGGATTAAATCAAGTTGTTGCAGCCCAGCCTCGCAAGCTCTGCCATTTTAATATTAGCTCTCCTTCCAGGCCTCGTATCCAAATCGAGGCTTTAGCCTACGTCCTACCACATTTTGCAGGGAATCTACCATCATGTTTGGTCCCCCAAAGTTTATTGACAACCCTGCCAAAACTCCAGTTAGCGGACCCTAATTTCCACAAGAGTTCGCAGATAGATGTGTTGATTAACACTGATATCCTACTGTCCATACTAACAGGCGGCTCCCGTCCTAATATATCTGGCACGTTGCTGGGCAAGGAAACTATTTTCGTTTTATAAAAGAGCAGGACGACTCCGTGATTCGGGAGTACTTCGACTTAGGTGATATGACACAAGTCTCTCCAAACAGCAACCCCAATAATTTTTACTTGCCGCATCATGATGTTTTTAAGCCCGACAGCACCACAACAAAGGTTCGCGTTGTGTTTAACGCCTCCAGCCCGTCTTCCAATGGCAAAACTCTAAATGATATCCTACTCACGGGACCAGTACTCCAATCCGATCTGCCGATTCAGATACTAAAGTGGCGATTCTACCGCTACGTTTTCAATGCCGATATAACTTAGATGTATCGGCAAATCCAGGTCGATCCAAGACATACGCCCTACCAACGAATACTATTTCGCAATGAGAACTAAGAACTTTGCGACTTCGAACTCAATACAGTTACCTTTGGGGTAAACTGTCTCATGGGGCACATACCTCGCACTTCGGGTCCTCCGTCAACTTGCTCGTGATTTACAAAAACAATGTCCTATCGCATCCGATATAATTGAAAATTATATGTTTGTCGATGATGTTCTAGCAGAGGCACACACGAAGCAACAAGCAATTTCAGCCATTGCAAAACTCCGCATGGCACTCGACAGAGTTGTGTTCCCTCTGAGAAAATGGACATCCTATACGAAGGAGGTGTTAAAAGGAATACCCAGGGACCACATACTGTATGCGGATATCTTGGAAATCGAAGAGGCCAGCGTCGCTAAAACGCATTCGATTGCAAGCCACAACAGACCAGTTTTTCTTTGCTCCGTCCAAAATGGTATCTCGGCCTTCGCTCACTAAACATGAAGTACTATCACAGATTGCGAAATTGTCCGATCCTGCTGGATGGGTAGCACCTGTGATAGTTCGAACAAATATTTTCATGCAAGAGATCTGGCTCCAAGAGCTGGGGTGGGATGATTCCCTGCCGGAAGATCTCGTTTAAAGTTGGCATGACTTCCTAACCGACTATCCCTCTCTCGAAGAGATCCATATTCCAAGATGGGTCGATTTTCAGCAAAGGGCAAAGGTGCAGTTTCAAGGCTTCAGCGACGCGTCCCAGCGCGCATATGGTGCTGCACTTTATTTGCGCGTCGAGATCAACGGATGCATCTCTACTCACCTTCTCGCAGCAAAAACGAGAGTCGCCCAAGCTAAGACGGTATCACTACCACGCTTAAAGCTGTGTGGCGCCGTCCTTTTTTCCGAGCTCACCACGGCTCTTATTCCTCAGCTCTCCACCCAGAGTAAAGAAAATTTCAATTGGACAGACTCCACTATTGTTCTTGCCTGGTTGGATAAACCTCCATGCAAATGGTCTACCTTTGTGGCTAACCGGGTAGCCAAGATATCATCAACCAATGGCAAATGGTCCCATGTTCGATCCGAACATAACCCAGCTGACCTAGCTATTCGGGGGGTTTCTCCTCGGAACCGTTTGGGCAGCACTTTGTGGTGGCATGGACCGGAATGGTTACAACTATCACAAAACCAATGGCCAGTTCCTGTTACGGTACTTGAGACAGAGATTGAACAACGCGCAGTGAAGTGCAATGTCTCACAGCTACCCTCCTATAACCTTCTGGAACGATTCTCCAGATTCGACAAGGCATTGCGAGTTATTGCATATGTCTGTCGCTTTATCCAGCGCTGTACAAATCCAGCGATCCATTTTCCCGCCGAGCTCCGTAATTAAGAACTTACGAGAGTTCAGTTCCAACTTATCGAGTATACTCAACGCCAAGCTTATCCTAAGGAGTATAGCTGTTTGCTCGATAAGAAACCAATTCAAGGAACAAGCAGCATTCGCAATTTAACCCCTTTCATCGATCAAAGGGGTATTCTGCGATCCTGTGGACGGGTGAGAGCGTCAACATCGTTAGGCTATGATGAGCGACACTCCATAATCATTCCGGCCAATTGTGATTTTTCACGCCTCCTGGTCCGATTTACCCATTTGTTTTCACGGAGGCAATCAGTTGGTAATGCGCCTCATAAGAGCCAAATACTGGATCCCAAAGCTCAAGGTCCTGGTAAAATCTACCATAAGCTCCTGCAAGGTCTGTGTAATACACCCTAGACGACTCCAGACCCAACTTATGGGCGAACTCCCAAGGGCGAGATCAACCTTTTCCCGACCCGTCACACTCACGAGTGTAGCTTTGCCGGACTTTGCGACATTAAAAGCTACATTGGTTGAGCATGGAAAATTACCAAGAGTTTGTTTCAGCACGAAAGCAATCCATTTAGAAGCCACCACAGATCTAACCACGGAGAGATTTCTGGCCTCATTTTCGCGATTTATATCAAGACGTGGCCTTCCATAACAGATGTACTCAGATAACGGAAAAACATTTGTGGGAGCGTCATCCGTTCTTTCGAGAGATTTCTTGCAAGCGACCAAAGAGCTCCTATTAACCAAGAATAGCCATCAAAACTTGTGTTTGCATTTCAATCCTCCTGGCGCTCCTCACATGGGCGGATTGTGGGAAGCAGGTGTCAAAAGCTTTAAGACCTACTTCTTCAAATCCACTGCATCCTCAAAATATACATTTGAGGAATTCGCGTCTCTCCTCTCCAAGATTGAAGCCTGCCTTAACTCCAGGCCAATCTCTCCAATATCGGAAGATCCGACTGATTTATTGGCTCTAAGTCCAGGCCACTTCCTAGTAGGTGGCCCTCTTCTGTCAACTAACGAGCCAGTAATCAAAGAAGACGCTATTTCTATAATTATCCGATGGCAGCGACTCAAAGCGCTCCACCAGCAATTCTGCTTCCGGTGAAAGAATGAGTATTTAAAAGAGCTCCATAAGCGAAACAAATGGCAGTCCCCTACAAAGCACCTCCAAGTCGGTGATATGGTGAATATCAAGGAAGACAACCTACCAATAAATGAATGGCGCCTTGGCCGAGTCCAGCTGGCTTGCCCAGGCACATTTGACAAAGGCCCCGTAGTGGACGTGCTTACCGCTCGTGGTGTCATCCGAAGGCCAATAGCCAAATTGGTCCTTCTTCCTACTGAGGCAAATAACACCACCGACTAATCCTTAAAAGCAAATAATAACTCTTTCAAAACAAAACCATCACATAATAACACCTCTCCTACATCTTATCCTGCAGTTCACTCCTCTGTAGAGAACCAGCATGGCACCGTCAACGAAGATATTCAATCAACGCCAAGGAACGGACTTCTTTAGATGCTGGGTGTGTAGAGGCATCCATGCGCTACGCAAGTGACATCGTTGTTTGAAGCTTACGCCCGATGTTCATGCAGTTCAATTCTAGTCTGAACACAGCATTGACTGAGCCTCACTCAGTGTGAGAGAGTCACTCAGTGAGACAGACTCACTCACTGAGAGAGACTCATTCACTAATACGATCCCAGATACACTCAGCACTCTCCTTGTGGTCTCTTTTCCACCTCCATAACTCCAACCAAAAATATGTAAAATCACTTAACCAGCAGAGTTTGTTACATGCAGCAGAAAATTCTAATAAAGTGACGCCACCCCCACCCCCTCTTTCGAGCCGGATTATATATAAACCGATCGCCCCTACACAAGTTTTTTGGCAAAGATAAGTAAATACAAAATTTCCTTTCTATATATATTCGGCAATATCCGCCATATTTTTTTTTTTTTTTTTTTTTTTTTTTTTTTTTTTATTTTCATTTTATAATTTTTATAATCATTTCTCGTTTGATTTATTTACACATTTAATAGGGACGACATAAAAAAAAATATATATATATATATATATATATAAACATAAAAAAATATACTGCAAGTATATTAAAAGTGATCAAAGTACATGGGAAAAAGTTGCCACAATTTTGGTATATGCACAAATCGAATAACCGAATACAACGACAGACAACAATGGGCGCGCGACAGATCAATATTCCCCCAACAGTATATATATATATAGATATATATTAGAAATCACAACCAATTAAATATGTACATGTACACGCAAGTAAATATGTTGCTGGTGTTTGTTGCAGCTGCTGCGAGAATTGGCTGAAGAACTTTTACGCTCAACAGTAGAATCACATGTGAAGCAAAAACATTTTATCAACATTATATAAAGAATTTGCTTGCGAATAAGAACCAAATCGTAGCATATCGCGAAAACATACCTAAGATATCGAAAACAAGTTTAGTTCCCAATCAACTTAAGCCCGAATATCTGATATTTTAATTTAACACGGATTAAGATGGGTTTTGTATGGATTTGGTTTTGATTAATTGGAAAAATTCATTAGCTTTCTGTCTTGAATACAATAAGTGTGACTAACAAAATTATTCTTTTCAATAAATTGTTTAAACTTCATAAATTTAAGTAAGAACTTAAGGCAAGGCCTTGTTTTAAATCAAAATTGAATTTCTTGCAGCACATTTTTAGTTCGATTGAAACTGAGATTCAAATATGGCCCAGAAAACAAGAAAAAAGTACTGTGGACATTAAAAAAATAATTGCACCAACTAACACAAAGAGTTTTGATAAAAGTTACTAGATTGATTTGTGACCTTTTTTGAATGGCAAAAGTTACATTTCAAATAAACTAATTAGACAAATAAAGATTTGGCAGACACGAATTGAGGAATTTTGTACAGAGTAGCTCGACTGTATATAGGATTTATATAATATTTGAGAAGCTATAAAAGACTGCAAAATTATCAGCAAAATGTGTCCAAATGTGATCCATGAGCTACGCCTAATCAGGAACCCATGGCTAGGATTGGATACACTCTGGTAAAGCGTCTTTATTCTATATAGAATGTTGGCCAGATATCCCCAATAAAAGAGGAATACGCTTAAAACGATTCACGATCGGATCTGTAAGTGCTTTCTACTGCTTTAACAAAATAACTTCGCCTCTTCTTATCCTGTTTGGGGCTGTAAATGCAACGAGAGCTCTGGAGATAATCTACGGGTTGTGTTCAAATTATTGCCTACAAATGCGCTGCGCTTCCTTTCTCTGTCTCTCTCTCTCTCTCTCTCTCTCTGTGTTTTTAATATATCTTTTTGTTCGTTTTCTAAATGAGAATTCTTGTGCTCGGTTCGCTCTCTCTCTCTCGCTTTCTCTGTCTAACTATCTATGTATCTGTCTGTGCTCTCTCTCTTTCTCTCGCTCGCTCTCTCTTTCGCTGGCGGTTGCCGTCTCGCTCTCCTACTCGCTTGGGCTTGCTGACGATCGTGTAGTTGAGTCCGTTGTAATTGCGATGATCGAGGGCGGCATCGTTGTTGCTCTTGTTCGTTGTGGGCGTGGCACATTGACCAGTGCCAGCTGCATTGTTGCTGTTGTTGTTGTTAGTGGCGGGCAGTGTGTTGTTTTTGTTGTTATTATTATTATTATTATTATTATTATTATTATTGCTATTAAGATTATTATTGTTATTGCTCTCACAAAAGGAGTCGGAGCTCTTTACCAGTTTGACTGGAATGTCTGGTACGCACTCGCGCACTTTCTTAACTAAAAAAAAAAAAAAATTTTTTTTTTTATTACGTGTGCGCACTTAATCCGATAAGTTGCTTCACAATATTGTTTCCTAATTAATATTGTTAATTCATGTTCTTGGTCTGGCACACAAACATACACCAGGTTCACCAGCACGTATTGTACATACATACAGACATACATATATATATTCAATCCGAATATAATTGCCCATATGCATTTTGAATAGACACTATATGTCACCTTATTATTTAATAAACATAAACAAAAACTTCAATTCATTCTCTTAACTTATAATTTATTGCACCTTGTATTACTTAATAAAAATAAACACAACCCCCAATTCAGTTTCTTAACTTATAATTGTGCATAGTGCAAACGAATATATTTGTGCAACCACATAGTACATACATCCGATAAATAAATCCACAAATCATATGTTCTATGGTTGTCCACATATAATATTTTTTAGTGCACAATCCACAGCAATATTATAACACAGCAATATTATAGTAATAAATTACAATTTCAACCGGCGTATGTGCGTATGTACACACCACACACATATGTAAAAAACACAGCTGCCGTCCGACCCAATTACACGTTTTTATGCAATTGCACACATTCCCATACAATTACTCTTGTTTCGAGACGCACCAAATAAAAACACAACAATCATAATTAATAGATTCATAATAATACTAATTTATTGTAAATAAACAAAAACACTACACATTACCTTCTAAGTTCTACATTTGTCAGCGGTGTGTACTCAGCCACAATAGTGGGTATTTTATGAGTACCACAAAAAAGTAAAAATAAGCCAACCGTTACCGTATTCAAAGACTAATATTATAATAAAATTCTCGAAAACGAGCATCGAATTCTTTATTATTATTTCCCGTGTTTAATAAATAATCGTATTTTTTAAATTGCCAAGTCAAATAAATTTATTAATTAAATTAATTAAATCAAATAAATTTTGATTTTAAGCAAAATTACTTAAACCTTCCGCAATCTCAATCGAATTAAAAACTCGATTATTTACCTGTACCGGCATTCCAGTGGTTCTTTGTTTTAAGCATCGCAACCTCTACTAGAAACGAGCACCTTTGTTTTCCTACCCAAGCGGTTCCGCCTAGTATGCCAACTGGAAAGGGGAAGAAACAAAGCATGAATTAGCAGTTCCGTCCGCAAGCACCTCCAGAACTTTTCCGTCTCCAACAGCAGCCCTTAGAGTCGAAAGGGAAACATCGTCCCGGACTAAAAGCTAATCATCCGCGTCCACGCCAAGGGGAACTGTTAAAGCACCTCTTAGTTCGAGGCCAAGTCCACTATTAAAAGTCAGTCGCCCGCCGTCCAAAGCTAAAAGCGAAGCATCACCATTGCAGTCGGACGCACTAAGGCAACCATTAGCACAAGATTTAGTCCGATTTCCACGCGAGCTATTACCAAAACGGCCCAAAATATGACAGACTCTGCCTTAATCAAGTTTATTGCTGTCACTGATCGGCTAAGTCTGTTTGAGGCAAAAATAAACACTCCTGGAGGCTCTGAACCGTCTCTCTATACGTGTCAGGTCCGTCGGGACCAAGTGCGAGCCTTGTGGGACAAGGTTGAAAAAGAGTACGAGGTCGGCTCAACAATAATCTCGGAAGCCGGTGCACTGGAAACCATTTCAGTTATACAGTCCAAGTACGACTATTGTTACATGGTATATGAGAGATATATAAACTTAGCGAGCAAATCGATACCGCTAACGCCCAAAATAGACCATCCGCTCAGTCCACCATTCCGACATATGTTCCCACAGGGTATCGCTTACCTCCTTGCGACACAGAAATCTTCAGCGGAGATTACATACGTTGGCCCGCACTTTGAGACCTCTTTACCGCAATTTACATAAATAATCCTAGGTTATCAGCGGTCGAGAAATTATTCCATCTCAATGCGAAAACCACCGGTGAGGCTCAGGCGATTGTATCGAAGTCACCTTTGACTAACGATGGCTTCCGATCAGCCTGGGCCAACCTGACTGAGCGTTTTGAGAACCGAAAATTGTTAGTCAACAGCCAGCTCAAGATTCTTTTCAACCTGCAGCCAATCTCCCAAGAGTCTGGAACGGCAATTAAGGAACTTCAGAGCACCATTCAAGGTTGCTTAACAGCTCTGGAGTTATCCGAAATCAACATAGAAAACTGGGACTGTATCCTTGTGTTCCTATGTTCCTCCAAATTACCCAAATTAACACTCTCCTTATGGGAACAGTCCATCTCCAGAAAAAACGACATCTCATTTTGGCTTGAGATGAACGCCTTTCTCTAAGATCGCTATCGCACCCTAGAAGCGATAGAAGAGCAATTCACATCAAACAGCAAAAACTATGTTTCAACTGTTTCGCTAGGGGTCATCAGTTAAGGGATTGCACAAGTGCTCACGATTGTTTTACGTGCAAGGGTCGTCACAATACTCTCTTGCATCGTAGTGACACTCCACAATTGAGCCCTACAGTAGTCTCCATGCCACAAGCAACAGCTCCCTCCAATCAATCCATATAGTCTACTCCATTCAAACAAACGAATGTTCACAATTATGTTGCAATTAACACCCACGGTGTTCTCCTAAGTACGGCTGTTATATATGTTCGCCATTTGGGTGTAAATTATACAGCTCGTGCACTGATCGACTCGGGATCAGAGGCAACATTTATTTCCGAGCGACTCTTCCACCTGATAAAGCTGCCGTACAAATCCATACAGGCACAAGTATCGGGCTGTTGCAGCCCAGCCTCGCAAGCTCAGCCATTTTAATATTGGCTCTCCTTCCAAGCCTCGTATCCAAATCGAGGCATCAGCCTACGTCTTACCACATTTGGCAGGGAATCTACCATCATGCTCGATCCCCCAAAGTTTATTGGGACAACCCTACCAAAACTCCAGTTAGCGGACCCTAATTTCCACAAGAGTTCGCAGATAAATGTGCTGATTGGCGCTGATATCCTACCGTCCATACTAACGAGCGGCTCCCATTCTTATATATGAGGCATGTTGCTGGGCAAGGAAACTTTTTTCGGGTGGATTTTAACAGGCCCACTTTCAAAGACCGCATCCACCGCAATTTCGTCATTCTCGACTCGAATATCTGTCTTTCAAGAAGAGCAATTAGACGTCATTCTCACAAAATTTTGGGAGGTGGAGGACATTCCAGTCAAACTGGTAAAGAGCTCCGACTCCTTTTGTGAGAGTAATTTCATCCGAACACCAACAAGGAACGAGAATGGCAGGTATGTAGTCACCCTACCTTACCAAGAACCTAATCACATAGACTTATGACATTCAAGATCTATCGCACTAGCTCAGTTTCTAAAGAACGAGAATCGTTTAAAAAGAAACCGTCCTTTGAAAGAGCTGTACGACTCAGTGATTCGGGAGTACTTCGACTTGGGTCATATGACACAAGTCTCTCCAAACAGCAACCCCAATAATTTTGTCCTGCCGTATCATGCTGTTTTGAAGCCCGACAGCACCACAACAAAGGTTCGCGTTGTGTTTAACGCCTCCAGCCCGTCTTCCAATGGCAAAAGTCTAAATGATATCCTACACACGGGACCAGTACTCCAATCCGATCTGACGATTCAGATACTAAAGTGGCGATTCTACCGTTACGTTTTCAATGCCGATAGAACCAAGATGTATCGGCAAATCCAGGTCGATCCAAGACATACGCCCTACCAACGAATACTATTTCGCAATAAGAACTAAGAACTTTGCGACTTCGAACTCAATACAGTTACCTTTGGGGTACAGTTACCTCCATCAACTTGCTCGTGAGATACAAGAACAATGTCCTATCGCATCCGATATAATTGAAAATTACATGTATGTCGATGATGTTCTAGCAGAGGCACACACGAAGCCACAAGCAATTTCAGCCATTGCAGATTTCCGCATGGCACTCGACAGAGTTGTGTTCCCTCTGAGAAAGTGGACATCCAAGACAAAGGAAGTGTTAAAAGGAATACCAAGGAACCACTTACTGTGTGCGGATTTCTTAGAAATCGAAGAGACCAGCGGCGCTATAACGATAGGCATTCGATGGCAAGCCACAACAGACCAGTTTTTCTTTGCTCCGTCCAAAATGGTATCTCGGCCTTCGCTCACTAAACATGAAGTACTATCACAGATTGCGAAATTGTCCGATCCTGCTGGATGGGTAGCACCTGTGATAGTTCGAACAAATATTTTCATGCAAGAGATCTGGCTCCAAGAGCTGGGGTGGGATGATTCCCTGCCGGAAGATCTCGTTTAAAGTTGGAATGACTTCCTAACCGACTATCCCTCTCTCGAAGAGATCCATATTCCAAGATGGGTCGATTTTAAGCAGAAGGCAAATGTGCAGTTTCACGGCTTCAGCGACGCGTCCCAGCGCGCATGTGGTGCTGCATTTTATATGCGAGTCGAGATCAACGGATGCATCTCCACTCACCTTCTCGCAGCAAAAACGAGAGTCGCGCCAGTTGAGACGGTATCACTATCACGCTTAGAGCTGTGTGGCGCCGTCCTTCTTTCCGAGCTCATCACGGCTCTTATTCCTCAGCTCCCCATCCAGAGTAGAGAAAATTTCAATTGGACAGACTCCACTATTGTGCTTGCCTGGTTGGATAAAACTCCATGCAAATGGTCTACCTTTGTGGCTAACCGGGTAGCCAAGATAACATCAACCAATGGCAAATGGTCCCATGTTCGATTCGAACATAACCCAGCTGACCTAGCTATTCGGGGGGTTTCTCCTCGGGACCGTTTGGGCAGCACTTTGTGGTGGCATGGACCGGAACGGTTACAACTACCCAACTACTTGAGACAGAGATTGAACAACGTGCAGTGAAGTCAATGTCTCACAGCTACCCTCCTATCACCTCCTGGAACGATTCTCCAGATTCGACAAGGCAGTGCGAGTTATTGCATATACCTGTCGCTTTATCCAGCGCTAGAAATCCAGCGATCCACTTTCCCGCCGAATTCCGTAATGAAGAACTTACGACAGTTCAGTTCCGACTTATCGAGTATACTCAACGCCAAGCTTATCCTAAGGAGTATAGCTGTTCGCTCGATAAGAAGCCAATTCAAGGATCAAGCAGCATTCGCAATTTAACCCCTTTCATCGATCAAAGAGGTATTCTGCGATCCTGTGGACGGGTGAGAGCGTCAACCTCGTTAGGCTATGATGAGCGACACTCCATGATCATTCCGGCCAATTGTGATTTTTCACGCCTCCTGGTCCGATTTACCCATCTCATTTGTTTTCACGGAGGCAATCAGTTGGTAATGCGCCCCAAAAGAGCCAACCACGAAGAGATTTCTGGCCTCATTTTCGCGATTTATATCAAGACGTGGCCTTCCACAACAGATGTACTCAGATAGTGGGAAAACATTTGTGGGAGCGTCATCCGTTCTTTCGAGGAATTTCTTGCAAGCGACCAAAACCTCATCTTATCCAAGCATAGCCATCAAAACTTGTGTTTGCATTTCAATCCTCCTGGCGCTCCTCACATGGGCGGATTGTGGGAAGCAGGTGTCAAAAGCTTTCCAAGTCGGTGATATGGTGATTATTAAAGAAGATAATATACCAATAAATGAATGGCGCTTTGGCCGAGTCCAGCTGGCTTGCCCAGGCACAGATGACAAGGTCCGCGTAGTGGACGTGCTTACCGCTCCTGGCGTCATCCGAAGGCCAATAGTCAAATTGGTCCTTCTTCCTACTGAGGCAAATAGCACCGCCGACCAATCCTTAAAAGCAACTAATCCCTCCTTCAAAACAAAATCATCACCTAATAACACCTGTCCTACATCTTATTCTCCAGTTCACTCCTCTGTAGAGAACCAGCATGGCACCGTCAACGAAGAAATTCAATCAACGTCAAGGAACGGACTCTGTTAGATGCCGGGTGTGTAGAGGCATCCTTGCGCTACGCAAGTAACAGCGCTTCTTGAAGCTCACGCCCGAGAAGCGTCTCCGAGACGTGTTAATTAAAAAAAAAAAATTGCTCCAACTGCCTGGCTCATCAGCATTCAGGAGAATCATGCCGCAGTGGAGCCAAGTGCAAAATTTCCAAAAAGGACCACCACACCTTACTCCACATGTGTGATCCCCGTAGCGCTCGACCCTCCCCATCAGACAACAGGCCCACAAGAAGAGCTTCTGGCTCCTCGCCCTCCAGCGGCACATCACCCCCAAGCCCGAAACGTGCTATTATATGGACGTCGCTTACGTCCCTTCCCCAGCACAAGGGGGTCAGTATATTGCCCACCGCCATAGTGCTGCTCGACACCGGAAAAAAGACCCTTGAGACTCGGGCTCTGATCGATCCATGCTGTTCAGTAAGCCGCATTAATGCAACCGTGACAAGGGCCTATGGCCTTTTCGCCATACGCATTGGCGCAGAAGGAGCGTGCACAGCCGTGTTACGCTCCAAGACAACTCAGATGTTTCGAGAAGTGGTTTTAACGGCTGACCCGCAACTCAGCTGCAAAACTCCAGCCCGAGCCATCAGAGCGGACATGAAGGACTCGTTCAGCAACGTCGCTTTGGCGGACAACGAATGGTTCCGTCCATCTCCAGTCTCTCGGCGCCGACGTCTACCCAGACATCATCCTACCAGGTATCCTCCCGAGCCAAGGCGGTCTGCCGATGACTCAAAATACCAAGTTTGGATGGATACTCTCTGGCACATGCACGCAATAGGAATTCTTGCAATCTGCATATTGCGTGGGGGGGGGGGGGGGAGAATGTTCATGCCAGTTCAGTGCTAGTGTGAACACAGCATTGACTGAGCCTCACTCAGTGTGAGAGAGTCACTCAGTGAGACAGACTCACTCACTGAGATAGTCTCACTCACTGAGAGAAACTCACTCACTAATTCGATACAATGTGTTTTCATACAACTCAATTTACGACCGATCGTTCCTATGGCAGCTATATGATATAGTGGTCAGATCTTATTATGATTTTGCCTATATCTGAAGAGTATAGTAAAACTAATAAATGCCGATTTGGTCAATATGTGTTGAAAAATAGATGTTTTTTCATACAAAAACTTAATTTTCGACCGATCGTTACTATGGCATCTATATTAAATAAAGGTGAAATCTTAATGGGATATTACATATATATGAGGAGCATAGTAAAAATAATAAATGACGAGTTGAGTCAAAATATCTTAAAAACACAAAACTTTTTTTTGTAAACAAATAAATTTTCGACCGATCGGTCCTATGTCGGTTATATTATACAGTGTTCCGATCGAAATAGGATTGTGCATATATATATATGGGGAGCATTGTAAAACTAATAAATGCCGAGTTTGGTCAAGATATCTTGATAAACAAATGTTTTTTTATACTGAATTTTCGACCGATTGTTCCTACGGCAGCTGTATAATATAGGGCTCCGATCTTACTGGAATTTTGCATATATATGAGGAGTATAGTAAGACCAATAAATGACGAGTTTTGTCAAGATATCTTGAAAAACAAAATGTTTTTTCATACAATAACGTAATTTTCGACCGATCGTTTTTATGGCAGTTTTATGATATAGTGTTCCGATCTTAATTGGATTAAGCATATATATGAGGAGTATAGTAAAACTGATAAATGCCAAGTTTGGTCAAGATATCTTGAAAAACAAAATGTTTTTTCATACAAAAATTTAATTTCCGACCGATTGTTACTATGGCATCTATATAAAATAAAGGTGCAATCTTTATGGGATATTACATATATATGAGGACCACAGTAAAGATAATAAATGACGAGTTGGGTCAAAATATCTTGAAAACAATAAATAAATTTTCGACCGATCGTTCCTATGTCAGTTATACGAAATAGGATATTGCATACATATATGAGGAGTATAGTAATACCAATAAATGCCGAGTTTTGTCAAGATATCTTGATAAACAAAATATTTTTCAGCCTGAATTTTCGACCGATTGTTCCTTTGGCAGCTGTATAATATAGGGTTCCGATCTTAGTGAAATTTTGCATATATATGAGTATAGTAAGACCAATAAATGCCGAGTTTTGTTAAGATATCTTGAAAAAAAAGTTTTTTCATACAACTTATTTTTCGACCGATCGTTCCTGTGGCAGTTATGTGATAAAGTGGTTCGATGTTAATAGGATTTTGTATATATATGATGAGCATTGTGAAACTAATAAAAACTTAATTTTCTAACGATCGTTGCTATGACAGCTATATGATATAGTAGTCCGATCTTAATAGGATTTTGCACATATATGACTAGTATAGTGAACCCCATAAATACCAAGATTGTTAAAGATATCTTGAAAAGCAAAATGTTTTTTCATACAACTCGATTTTCGACCGATCGTTACTATGGCATCTAGATGAAATAAAGGTGCAATCTTAATGGGATTTTACATATATATGAGGACAATAGTAAAAATAATAAAGGACGAGTTGGGTCAAAATATCTTGAAAACACAAAATTTTTTGTATACAGCAAATAAATTTTCGACCGATCGTTCCTATGTCAGTTATATGATATAGTGTTCCGATCGAAATAGGATTTTGCATATATATATGAGGAGCATTATAAAACTAATAAATGCCGAGTTTGGTCAAGATATCTTGATAAACAAAATGTTTTTTCATACTGAATTTTCGACCGATTGTTTCTATGGCAGCTGTATAATATAGGTTTCCGATCTTACTGGAATTTTGCATATATATGAGGAGTATAGTAAGACCAATAAATGCCTAGTTTTGTCAAGATATCTTGAAAAAAATGTTTTTTCATACAACTTATTTTTTGACCGATCGCTCCTGTGGCAGCTATATGATAAAGTGGTTTGATCTTAATAGGATTTTGCATATATATGAGAAGAATTCTGAAACTAATAAAAAACTTAATTTTCGACCGATGGTTCCTATGGCAGCTATATGCTATAGCGGTCCGATTTTAATAGGATTTGACAATAATGTGAGGAGTATAGTAAAACTAATAAATGAAGACTTGCTCAAGATATCTTGATTAACAAAATATTTTTTTTTATACAAAAACTTAATTTGCGAGCGATTGCTCCTATGGCAGCTATATGATATAGTGGTCCGATCTTAATAGGATTTTGCACATATATGAAAGTATACTAAAACTAATAAATGCCAAGTTTTTTAAAGATATCTTGAAAAACAAAATCTTTTGTTATACAACTCAATTTTCGACAGATCGTTCCTGTGGCAGCTATGTGATATAGTGGTTCGATCTTAATTGGATTTTGCATACATATGATGAGCACGGTGAAACTAATAAAGAAATCAAATTTTCGACCGATCGTTCCTATGGCATCTATATGATATAGTGATGATGATAGGATTTGACATATATATGAGGAGTATAGTAAAACTAATAAATACCGACTTGGTCAAGATATCTTGATAAACAAAATTTTGTTTTATACAAAAACTCAATTTCCGACCGATTGTTCCTATTGCAGCTGTATTATATACGGGTCCGATCTTACTGGAATTTTGCTTATATATGAGGATTATGGTAAGACCAATGAATGCCGTGTTTGGTTAAGATATCTTGAAAAAAAATGTTTTTTCATTAAGCAACTTGATTTTCGACCGATCGTTCCTGTGGCAGCTATGTGATATAGTGGTTCGATCTTAATTGGATTTTGCATATATATGAGGAGCATGATGAAACTAATAAAAAGCTACATTTTCGACCGACCGTTCCTATGGCATCTATATGCTATAGTGATGCTATCTTCATAGGATTTTACATATATATGAGGAGTATATTAAAACTAATAAATGCCGAGTTGGTCAAGATATCTTGATAAACAAAATGTTTTATTTATACAAAAACGTAATTTGCGAGCGATTGTTCCTATGGCAGCTATATGATATAGTGGTCCGATCTTAATAGGATTTGGCACATATATAAGGTGTATACTGAAACTAATAAATGCCGATTTGGTCAATATGTGTTGAAATAAAAAGTTTTTTCATACAAAAACTTACTATTCGACCGATCGTTTCCATGGTATCTATATGAAATAAAGGTGCGATTTTAATGGGGTTTTTCATATATATGAGGAGCATAGTAAACATAATGTTTGATAAACATAATGTTTTGTCATACTGAATTTTCGACCGATTGTTCCTATGGCATCTATATGCTATTGTGATGCTATCTTCATAGGATTTAAATATATATGAGGAGTATATTAAAACTAATAATTGCCGAGTTTGGTAAAGATATCTTGAAAAACAAAATGTTTTTCGTACAACTTAATTTTCGACCGATCGTTCGTATGACAGCTATATGATCTAGTGGTTTGATCTTAATATGATTTAGCAATATATGTGGATTATAGGAAAACTAATAAATGAGACTTGGTCAAGATATCTTGATTAACAAAATATTTTTTTTATACAAAAACTTAATTTGCGAGCGATCGCTCCTATGGCAGCTATATGATATAGTGGTCCGATCTTAATAGGATTTTGCACATATATGAAAGTATACTAAAACTAATAAATGCCAAGTTTGTTAAAGATATCTTGAAAAACAATATGTTTTTTCATACAACTCAATTTTCAGCGATTGTTCCTGTGACAGCTATGTGATATAGTGGTCCGATCTTAATAGGATTATGCATATATATGAGGCGCATTGTGAAACTAATAAAAAACTTAATTTTCGACCGATCGTTCCTATGGCAGCTATATGCTATTGTGATGCTATCTTCATAGGATTTAACATATATATGAGGAGTATAGTAATACCAATAAATGCCGAGTTGGTCAAGATATCTTGAAAAACAAAATGTTTTTTCATACAATAACGTAATGTACGACCGATCGTTCCTATGGCAGTAATATGATATAGTGTTCCGATCTTAATTGGATTTGGCATATATATGAGGAGTATAGTAAAACTAATAAATGCCGAGTTTGGGCAAGATATCTTGATAAACAAAATTTTTTTATACAAAAACTTAATTTGCGAGTGATTGTTCCTGTGGCAGCTATATGATATAGTGGTCCCATCTTAATAGGATTTTCCACATATATGAAAGTATACTGAAACTAATAAATGCGAAGTTTGTTAAAGGTATCTTGAAAAACAAAATGTTTTTTCATACAACTCAATTTTCAGCGATCGTTCCTGTGACAGCTATGTGATATAGTGGTTCAATCTTAATTGGATTTTGCATACATATGAGGAGCATGGTGAAACTAATAAACAAATTAAATTTTCGACCGATCGTTCCTATAGCATTTATATGATATAGTGATGCTATCTTCATAGGATTTTACATATATATGAGGAGTATATTAAAACTAATAAATGCCGAGTTGGTCAAGACATCTTGATAAGCAAAATGTTGTTTTTATACAAAAACTCAATTTTCGACCGATTGTTCCTATTGCAGCTGTATTATATACGGGTCCGATCTTACTGGAATTTTGCTTATATATGAGGATTATGGTAAGACCAATGAATGCCGTGTTTGGTTAAGATATCTTGAAAAAAATGTTTTTTCATTAAGCAACTTAATTTTCGTCCGATCGTTCCTGTGGCAGCTATGTGATATAGTGGTTCGATCTTAATTGAATTTTGCATATATATGAGGAGCATGATGAGACTAATAAAAAACTACATTTTCGACCGACCGTTACTATGGCATCTATATGCTATTGTGATGCTATCTTCATAGGATTTAACATATATATGAGGAGTATATTAAAACTAATAAATGCCGAGTTGGTCAAGATATCTTGATAAGCAAAATGTTTTTTTTATACAAAAACTTAATTTGCGAGCGATTGTTCCTATGGCAGCTATATGATATAGTGGTCCGATCTTAATAGGATTTTGCACATATATAAGGTGTATACTGAAACTAATAAATGCCGATTTGGTCAATATGTGTTGAAATAAAAAGTTTTCTCATACAAAAACTTAATTTTCGACCCATCGTTCCCATGGCATCTATATGAAATAAAGGTGCGATCTTAATGGGATTTTTCATATATATGAGAAGCATAGTAAAATTAATAAATGCCGAGTTGGGTCAAAGTTTCTTGAAAACACAAAATGTTATTTTATACAACAAATAAATTCTCGACTGATCGTTCCTATGTCAGTTATATGATATGGTGTTCCGATATTAATAGGATTTTGCATATATATATGAGGAGCATTGTAAAACTAATAAATGCCGAGTTTGGTCAAGATATCTTGATAAACATAATGTTTTTTCATACTGAATTTTCGACCGATTGTTCCTATGGCAGCTGTATAATATAGGGCTCCGATCTTACTGAAATTTTGCATATTTATGAGGAATATTGTAAGACCGATAAATGCCGAGTTTTGTCAAGATAACTTAAAAAAAATGTTCTTTCATACAACTTTTTTTTTGACCGATCGTTCCTGTGGCAGCTATATGATATAGTGGTTTGATCTTAATAGGATTTTTCATATATATGAGAAGAATTCTAAAACTAATAAAAAACCTAATTTTCGACCGATGGTTCCTATGGCAGCTATATGCTGGAGTATAGTAAAACTAATAAATGCAGACTTGGTCAAGATATCTTGATTAACAAAATATTTTTTTTATACAAAAACTGAATTTGCGAGCAATCGCTCCTATGGCAGCTATATGATATAGTGGTCCGATCTTAATAGGAATTTGCACATATATGAAAGTATAGTAAAACTAATAAATGCCAAGTTTGTTACAGATATCTTGAAAAACAAAATGTTTTTTCATACAACTCAATTTTCAGCGATCGTTCCTGTGACAGTTATGTGATATAGTGGTTCAATCTTAATTGGATTTTGCATACATATGAGGAGCATGGTGAAACTAATAAACAAATTAAATTTTCAACCGATCGTTCCTATGGCAGCTAAATGCTATAGTGGTCCGATTTTAATAGGATTTTACATATATATATGAGGAGTATAGTAATACCAATAAATGCCGAGTTGGTCAAGATATCTTGATAAACAAAATGTTTTTTCATACTGAATTTTCGACCGATTGCTTCTATGGCAGCTGTATAATATAGGGTTCCGATCTTTCTGGCATTTTGCATCTATATGAGGAGTATAGTAAGACCAATAAATGCCGAGTTTTGTCAAGATATCTTGAAAAAAATGTTTTTTCATACAACTTATTTTTCCACCGATCGTTCCTGTGGCAGCTATGTGATATAGTGGTTCGATCTTAATAGGATTTTGCATATATATGAGGCGCATTGTGAAACTAATAAAAAACTTAATTTTCGACCGATCGTTCCTATGGCAGCTAAATGCTATAGTGGTCCGATTTTAATAGGATTTTACATATATATATGAGGAGTATAGTAATACCAATAAATGCCGAGTTGGTCAAGATATCTTGAAAAACAAAATGTTTTTTCATACAATAACGTAATTTTCGACCGATCGTTCCTGTAGCAGTTATATGATATAGTGTTCCGATCTTAATTGGATTTGGCATATATATGAGGATTATAGTAAAACTAATAAATGCCGAGTTTGGGCAAGATATCTTGATAAACAAAATTTTTTTATACAAAAACTTAATTTGCGAGTGATTGTTCCTGTGGCAGCTATATGATATAGTGGTCCCATCTTAATAGGATTTTCCACATATATGAAAGTATACTGAAACTAATAAATGCCAAGTTTGTTAAAGGTATCTTGAAAAACAAAATGTTTTTTCATACAACTCAATTTTCAGCGATCCTTCCTGTGACAGCTATGTGATATAGTGGTTCAATCTTAATTGGATTTTGCATACATATGAGGAGCATGGTGAAACTAATAAACAAATTAAATTTTCGACCGATCGTTCCTATAGCATTTATATGATATAGTGATGCTATCTTCATAGGATTTTACATATATATGAGGAGTATATTAAAACTAATAAATGCCGAGTTGGTCAAGACATCTTGATAAGCAAAATGTTGTTTTTATACAAAAACTCAATTTTCGACCGATTGTTCCTATTGCAGCTGTATTATATACGGGTCCGATCTTACTGGAATGGAAAGTTTTTTCATACAAAAACTTAATTTTCGACCCATCGTTCCCATGGCATCTATATGAAATAAAGGTGCGATCTTAATGGGATTTTTCATATATATAAGGAGCATAGTAAAATTAATAAATGCCGAGTTGGGTCAAAGTTTCTGGAAAACACAAAATGTTATTTTATACAACAAATAAATTCTCGACCGATCGTTCCTATGTCAGTTATATGATATGGTGTTCCGATATTAATAGGATTTTGCATATATATATGAGGCGCATTGTAAAACTAATAAATGCCGAGTTTGGTCAAGATATCTTGATAAACATAATGTTTTTTCAAACTGAATTTTCGACCGATTGTTCCTAGGGCCGCTATATAATAAAAGGGCTCCGATCTTACTGAAATTTTGCATATTTATGAGGAATATTGTAAGACCGATAAATGCCGAGTTTTGTCAAGATATGTTAAAAAAAATGTTCTTTCATACAACTTATTTTTTGACCGATCGTTCCTGTGGCAGCTATATGATATAGTGGTTTGATCTTAATAGGATTTTGCATATATATGAGACCATTCTGAAACTAATAAGAAACTTAATTTTCGACCGATGGTTCCTATGGCAGCTATATGCTATACTAGTCCGATTTTAATAGGATTTGACCTTAATGTGAGGAGTATAGTAAAACTAATAAATGCAGACTTGGTCAAGATATCTTGATTAACAAAATATTTTTTTTATACAAAAACTTAATTTGCGAGCGATCGCTCCTATGGCAGCTATATGATATAGTGGTCCGATCTTAATAGGATTTTGCACATATATGAAAGTATACTAAAACTAATAAATGCCAAGTTTGTTAAAGATATCTTGAAAAACAATATGTTTTTTCATACAACTCAATTTTCAGCGATTGTTCCTGTGACAGCTATGTGATATAGTGGTTCAATCTTAATTGGATTTTGCATACATATGAGGAGCATGGTGAAACTAATAAACAAATTAAATTTTCGATCGTTCCTATGGCAGCTAAATGCTATAGTGGTCCGATTTTAATTGGATTTTACATATATATGTGAGGAGTATAGTAATACCAATAAATGCCGAGTTGGTCAAGATATCTTGATAAATGTTGTTTTTATATAAAAACTCAATTTTCGACCGATTGTTCCTATTGCAGCTGTATTATATACGGGTCCGATCTTACTGGAATTTTGCTTATATATGAGGATTATGGTAAGACCAATGAATGCCGTGTTTGGTTAAGATATCTTGAAAAAAAATGTTTTTTCATTAAGCAACTTAATTTTCGACCGATCGTTCCTGTGGCAGCTATGTGATATAATGGTTCGATCTTAATTGGATTTTGCATATATATGAGGAGCATGATGAAACTAATAAACAACTACATTTTCGACCGATCGTTCCTATGTCAGTTATATTATATAGTGTTCCGATATTAATAGGATTTTGCATATATATATGAGGAGCATTGTAAAACTAATAAATGCCGAGTTTGGTCAAGATATGGCAGCTGTATAATATAGGGCTCCGATCTTACTGAAATTTTGCATATTTATGAGACCGATAAATGCCGAGTTTTGTCAAGATATCTTAAAAAAAATGTTCTTTCATACAACTTATTTTTTGACCGATCGTTCCTGTGGCAGCTATATGATATAGTGGTTTGATCTTAATAGGATTTTGCATATATATGAGAAGAATTCTGAAACTAATAAAAAACTTAATTTTCGACCGATGGTTCCTATGGCAGCTATATGCTATAGTGGTCCGATTATAATAGGATTTGACATTAATGTGAGGATTGGATTTTGCATATATATGAGGAGCATGATGAAACTAATAAAAAACTACATTTTCGACCGACCGTTCCTATGGCATCTATATGCTATAGTGATGCTATCTTCATAGGATTTTACATATATATGAGGAGTATATTAAAACTAATAAATGCCGAGTTGGTCAAGATATCTTGATAAACAAAATGTTTTTTCATAAAAAAAACTTAATTTTCGACCCATCGTTCCCATGGCATCTATATGAAATAAAGGTGCGATCTTAATGGGATTTTTCATATATATGAGAAGCATAGTAAAATTAATAAATGCCGAGTTGGGTCAAAGTTTCTTGAAAACACAAAATGTTATTTTATACAACAAATAAATTCTCGACCGATCGTTCCTATGCCAGTTATATGAT